>NW_027514675.1:0-143319 GCF_048772815.1 Callospermophilus lateralis | reverse complement strand
GGAGAAAACAGAGTGAAACCTAAAAATTCAAACTGTTACTGGAAACGAATGCTTCAACATAGAAGAATAAAAATTGGGCAGCCAAGTGGGATTAGTGAACTGATCATTACCACCAAGTATCATCAAGATTTGGTGAAAAAATGTTTGCTGAGATTTCAGCAAACTAGTAATTTTTTGGAAGCTTGGCAACACCTTTCAAACGAAAGTGTTCTTCGCCAGTCTCTGCATGGGGTACTTCAAGAGGAAACAAACCATAGACATAGAACTTAGAACTACTTCATTTTGTCAAGTTTCACGGAGCTAGCACAAACCGTGTTTGATTTAGAGTTTCAAACACATCTATCTATATAGCAGAAAACAGAGTGAAACCTAAAAATTCAAAGTGTTACTGGAAACGAACGCTTGAACCTAGAAGAGTGAAAATTGGGCAGCCAAGTGGGCTTAGTGAACTGATCATTACCACCAAGTATCATCAAGTTTTGGTGAAAAAATGTTTGCTGAGATTTCAGCAAACGAGACGTTTTTTGGAAGCTTGGCAACACCTTTCAAACGAAAGTGTTCTTCGCCAGTCTCTGCATGGGGTACTTCAAGAGGAAACAAACCATAGACATAGAACTTAGAACTACTTCATTTTGTCAAGTTTCACGGAGCTAGCACAAACCGTGTTTGATTTAGAGTTTCAAACACATCTATCTATATAACAGAAAACAGAGTGAAACCTAAATTTCAAACTGTTACTGGAAACGAACGCTTGAACCTAGAAGAGTGAAAGTTGGGCAGCCAAGTGGGATTAGTGAACTGATCATTACCACCAAGTATCATCAAGATTTGGTGAAAAAATGTTTGCTGAGATTTCAGCAAACTAGTAGTTTTTTGGAAGCTTGGCAACCCCTTTCAAACGAAAGTGTTTTTCGCCAGTCTCTGCATGGGGTACTTCAAGAGGAAACAAACCATAGAGATAGAACTTAGAACTACTTCATTTTGTCAAGTTTCACGGAGCTAGCACAAACCGTGTTTGATTTAGAGTTTCGAGACATCTATCTATATAGCTGAAAACAGAGTGAAACCTAAAAATTCAAACTGTTACTGGAAACGAACGCTTGAACCTAGAAGAGTGAAAGTTGGGCAGCCAAGTGGGATTAGTGAACTGATCATTACCACCAAGTATCATCAAGATTTGGTGAAAAAATGTTTGCTGAGATTTCAGCAAACTAGTAGTTTTTTGGAAGCTTGGCAACCCCTTTCAAACGAAAGTGTTTTTCGCCAGTCTCTGCATGGGGTACTTCAAGAGGAAACAAACCATAGAGATAGAACTTAGAACTACTTCATTTGGTCAAGTTTCAAGGAGCTAGCACAAACCGTGTTTGATTTAGAGTTTCGAGACATCTATCTATATAGCAGAAAACAGAGTGAAACCTAAAAATTCAAACTGTTACTGGAAACGAACGCTTCAACCTAGAAGAATAAAAATTGGGCAGCCAAGTGGGATTAGTGAACTGATCATTACCACCAAGTATCATCAAGATTTGGTGAAAAAATGTTTGCTGAGATTTCAGCAAACTAGTAGTTTTTTGGAAGCTTGGCAACCCCTTTCAAACGAAAGTGTTTTTGGCCAGTCTCTGCATGGGGTACTTCAAGAGGAAACAAACCATAGAGATAGAACTTACAACTACTTCATTTGGTCAAGTTTCAAGGAGCTAGGACAAACCGTGTTTGATTTAGAATTCCAAACACAGCTATCTATGTAGGAGAAAACAGAGTGAAACCTAAAAATTCAAACTGTTACTGGAAACGAATGCTTCAACATAGAAGAATAAAAATTGGGCAGCCAAGTGGGATTAGTGAACTGATCATTACCACCAAGTATCATCAAGATTTGGTGAAAAAATGTTTGCTGAGATTTCAGCAAACTAGTAGTTTTTTGGAAGCTTGGCAACCCCTTTCAAACGAAAGTGTTTTTCGCCAGTCTCTGCATGGGGTACTTCAAGACGAAACAAACCATAGAGACAGAACTTACAACTACATCATTTTGTCAAGTTTCAAGGAGCTAGCACAAACCGTGTTTGATATAGAATTCCAAACACAGCTATCTATGTAGGAGAAAACAGAGTGAAACCTAAAAATTCAAACTGTTACTGGAAACGAATGCTTCAACATAGAAGAATAAAAATTGGGCAGCCAAGTGGGCTTAGTGAACTGATCATTACCACCAAGTATCATCAAGATTTGGTGAAAAAATGTTTGCTGAGATTTCAGCAAACTAGTAGTTTTTTGGAAGCTTGGCAACCCCTTTCAAACGAAAGTGTTTTTCGCCAGTCTCTGCATGGGGTACTTCAAGAGGAAACAAACCATAGAGATAGAACTTACAACTACTTCATTTTGTCAAGTTTCAAGGAGCTAGCACAAACCGTGTTTGATTTAGAGTTTCAAAGACATCTATCTATATAGCAGAAAACAGAGTGAAACCTAAAATTTCAAAGTATTACTGGAAACGAACGCTTGAACCCAGAAGAGTAAAAATTGGGCAGCCAAGTGGGCTTAGTGAACTGATCATTACCACCAAGTATCATCAAGTTTTGGTGAAAAAATGTTTGCTGAGATTTCAGCAAACTAGTAGTTTTTTGGAAGCTTGGCAACCCCTTTAAAACGAAAGTGATTTTCGCCAGTCTCTGCATGGGGTACTTCAAGAGGAAACAAACCATAGAGATAGAACTTAGAACTACTTCATTTTGTCAAGTTTCACGGAGCTACCACAAACCGTGTTTGATTTAGAGTTTCAAACACATCTATCTATATAACAGAAAACAGAGTGAAACCTAAAAATTCAAACTGTTACTGGAAACGAACGCTTGAACCTAGAAGAGTGAAAGTTGAGCAGCCAAGTGAGATTAGTGAACTGATCATTACCACCAAGTATCATCAAGATTTGGTGAAAAAATGTTTGCTGAGATTTCAGCAAACTAGTAGTTTTTTGGAAGCTTGGCAACCCCTTTCAAACGAAAGTGTTTTTCGCCAGTCTCTGCATGGGGTACTTCAAGAGGAAACAAACCATAGAGATAGAACTTAGAACTACTTCTTTTTGTCAAGTTTCAAGGAGGTAGCACAAACCGTGTTTGATTTAGAGTTTCAAACACATCTATCTATATAGCAGAAAACAGAGTGAAACCTAAAAATTCAAAGTGTTACTGGAAACGAACGCTTGAACCTAGAAGAGTGAAAGTTGGGCAGCCAAGTGGGCTTAGTGAACTGATCATTACCACAAAGTATCATCAAGATTTGGTGAAAAAATGTTTGCTGAGATTTCAGCAAACTAGTAGTTTTTTGGAAACTTGGCAACCCCTTTCAAACGAAAGTGTTTTTCGCCAGTCTCTGCATGGGGTACTTCAAGAGTAAACAAACCATAGAGATAGAACTTACAACTACTTCATTTGGTCAAGTTTCAAGGAGCTAGCACAAACCGTGTTTGATTTAGAATTCCAAACACAGCTATCTATGTAGGAGAAAACAGAGTGAAACCTAAAAATTCAAACTGTTACTGGAAACGAATGCTTCAACATAGAAGAATAAAAATTGGGCAGCCAAGTGGGATTAGTGAACTGATCATTACCACCAAGTATCATCAAGATTTGGTGAAAAAATGTTTGCTGAGATTTCAGCAAACTAGTAGTTTTTTGGAAGCTTGGCAACCCCTTTCAAACGAAAGTGTTTTTCGCCAGTCTCTGCATGGGGTACTTCAAGAGGAAACAAACCATAGAGATAGAACTTAGAACTACTTCATTTTGTCAAGTTTCAAGGAGCTAGCACAAACCGTGTTTGATTTAGAGTTTCAAAGACATCTATCTATATAGCAGAAAACAGAGTGAAACCTAAAATTTCAAAGTGTTACTGGAAACGAACGCTTGAACCTAGAAGAGTAAAAATTGGGCAGCCAAGTGGGCTTAGTGAACTGATCATTACCACCAAGTATCATCAAGTTTTGGTGAAAAAATGTTTGCTGAGATTTCAGCAAACTAGTAGTTTTTTGGAAGCTTGGCAACCCCTTTCAAACGAAAGTGTTTTTCGCCAGTCTCTGCATGGGGTACTTCAAGAGGAAACAAACCATAGAGACAGAACTTAGAACTACTTCATTTGGTCAAGTTTCAAGGAGCTAGCACAAACCGTGTTTGATTTAGAGTTTCAAACACATCTATCTATATAGCAGAAAACAGAGTGAAACCTAAAAATTCAAAGTATTACTGGAAACGAACGCTTGAACCTAGAAGAGTGAAAATTGGGCAGCCAAGTGGGCTTAGTGAACTGATCATTACCACCAAGTATCATCAAGATTTGGTGAAAAAATGTTTGCTGAGATTTCAGCAAACGAGAAGTTTTTTGGAAGCTTGGCAACACCTTTCAAACGAAAGTGTTCTTCGCCAGTCTCTGCATGGGGTACTTCAAGAGGAAACAAACCATAGAGATAGAACTTAGAACTACTTCATTTTGTCAAGTTTCACGGAGCTAGCACAAACCGTGTTTGATTTAGAGTTTCAAACACATCTATCTATATAACAGAAAACAGAGTGAAACCTAAATTTCAAACTGTTACTGGAAACGAACGCTTGAACCTAGAAGAGTGAAAGTTGGGCAGCCAAGTGGGATTAGTGAACTGATCATTACCACCAAGTATAATCAAGATTTGGTGAAAAAATGTTTGTTGAGATTTCAGCAAACTAGTAGTTTTTTGGAAGCTTGGCAACCCCTTTCAAACGAAAGTGTTTTTCGCCAGTCTCTGCATGGGGTACTTCAAGAGGAAACAAACCATAGAGATAGAACTTAGAACTACTTCATTTTGTCAAGTTTCACGGAGCTAGCACAAACCGTGTTTGATTTAGAGTTTCGAGACATCTATCTATATAGCAGAAAACAGAGTGAAACCTAAAAATTCAAACTGTTACTGGAAACGAACGCTTGAACCTAGAAGAGTGAAAGTTGGGCAGCCAAGTGGGCTTAGTGAACTGATCATTACCACCAAGTATCATCAAGATTTGGTGAAAAAATGTTTGCTGAGATTTCAGCAAACTAGTAGTTTTTTGGAAGCTTGGCAACCCCTTTCAAATGAAAGTGTTTTTCGCCAGTCTCTGCATGGGGTACTTCAAGAGGAAACAAACCATAGAGATAGAACTTAGAACTACTTCATTTGGTCAAGTTTCAAGGAGCTAGCACAAACCGTGTTTGATTTAGAATTCCAAACACAGCTATCTATGTAGGAGAAAACAGAGTGAAACCTAAAAATTCAAACTGTTACTGGAAACGAATGCTTCAACCTAGAAGAATAAAAATTGGGCAGCCAAGTGGGATTAGTGAACTGATCATTACCACCAAGTATCATCAAGATTTGGTGAAAAAATGTTTGCTGAGATTTCAGCAAACTAGTAGTTTTTTGGAAGCTTGGCAACCCCTTTCAAACAAAAGTGTTTTTCGCCAGTCTCTGCATGGGGTACTTCAAGAGGAAACAAACCATAGAGATAGAACTTACAACTACTTCATTTGGTCAAGTTTCAAGGAGCTAGCACAAACCGTGTTTGATTTAGAATTCCAAACACAGCTATCTATGTAGGAGAAAACAGAGTGAAACCTAAAAATTCAAACTGTTACTGGAAACGAATGCTTCAACATAGAAGAATAAAAATTGGGCAGCCAAGTGGGATTAGTGAACTGATCATTACCACCAAGTATCATCAAGATTTGGTGAAAAAATGTTTGCTGAGATTTCAGCAAACTAGTAGTTTTTTGGAAGCTTGGCAACCCCTTTCAAACGAAAGTGTTTTTCGCCAGTCTCTGCATGGGGTACTTCAAGAGGAAACAAACCATAGAGATAGAACTTACAACTACTTCATTTTGTCAAGTTTCAAGGAGCTAGCACAAACCGTGTTTGATTTAGAGTTTCAAAGACATCTATCTATATAGCAGAAAACAGAGTGAAACCTAAAATTTCAAAGTGTTACTGGAAACGAACGCTTGAACCTAGAAGAGTAAAAATTGGGCAGCCAAGTGGGCTTAGTGAACTGATCATTACCACCAAGTATCATCAAGTTTTGGTGAAAAAATGTTTGCTGAGATTTCAGCAAACTAGTAGTTTTTTGGAAGCTTGGCAACCCCTTTCAAATGAAAGTGTTTTTCGCCAGTCTCTGCATGGGGTACTTCAAGAGGAAACAAACCATAGAGACAGAACTTAGAACTACTTCATTTGGTCAAGTTTCAAGGAGCTAGCACAAACCGTGTTTGATTTAGAGTTTCAAACACATCTATCTATATAGCAGAAAACAGAGTGAAACCTAAAAATTCAAAGTATTACTGGAAACGAACGCTTGAACCTAGAAGAGTGAAAATTGGGCAGCCAAGTGGGCTTAGTGAACTGATCATTACCACCAAGTATCATCAAGATTTGGTGAAAAAATGTTTGCTGAGATTTCAGCAAACGAGAAGTTTTTTGGAAGCTTGGCAACACCTTTCAAACGAAAGTGTTCTTCGCCAGTCTCTGCATGGGGTACTTCAAGAGGAAACAAACCATAGAGATAGAACTTAGAACTACTTCATTTTGTCAAGTTTCACAGAGCTAGCACAAACCGTGTTTGATTTAGAGTTTCAAACACATCTATCTATATAACAGAAAACAGAGTGAAACCTAAATTTCAAACTGTTACTGGAAACGAACGCTTGAACCTAGAAGAGTGAAAGTTGGGCAGCCAAGTGGGATTAGTGAACTGATCATTACCACCAAGTATAATCAAGATTTGGTGAAAAAATGTTTGTTGAGATTTCAGCAAACTAGTAGTTTTTTGGAAGCTTGGCAACCCCTTTCAAACGAAAGTGTATTTCGCCAGTCTCTGCATGGGGTACTTCAAGAGGAAACAAACCATAGAGATAGAACTTAGAACTACTTCATTTTGTCAAGTTTCACGGAGCTAGCACAAACCGTGTTTGATTTAGAGTTTCGAGACATCTATCTATATAGCAGAAAACAGAGTGAAACCTAAATTTCAAACTGTTACTGGAAACGAATGCTTGAACCTAGAAGAGTGAAAGTTGGGCAGCCAAGTGGGATTAGTGAACTGATCATTACCACCAAGTATAATCAAGATTTGGTGAAAAAATGTTTGCTGAGATTTCAGCAAACTAGTAGTTTTTTGGAAGCTTGGCAACCCCTTTCAAACGAAAGTGTTTTTCGCCAGTCTCTGCATGGGGTACTTCAAGAGGAAACAAACCATAGAGATAGAACTTAGAACTACTTCATTTTGTCAAGTTTCACGGAGCTAGCACAAACCGTGTTTGATTTAGAGTTTCGAGACATCTATCTATATAGCAGAAAACAGAGTGAAACCTAAAAATTCAAACTGTTACTGGAAACGAACGCTTGAACCTAGAAGAGTGAAATTTGGGCAGCCAAGTGGGCTTAGTGAACTGATCATTACCACCAAGTATCATCAAGATTTGGTGAAAAAATGTTTGCTGTGATTTCAGCAAACTAGTAGTTTTTTGGAAGCTTGGCAACCCCTTTCAAATGAAAGTGTTTTTCGCCAGTCTCTGCATGGGGTACTTCAAGAGGAAACAAACCATAGAGATAGAACTTAGAACTACTTCATTTGGTCAAGTTTCAAGGAGCTAGCACAAACCGTGTTTGATTTAGAATTCCAAACACAGCTATCTATGTAGGAGAAAACAGAGTGAAACCTAAAAATTCAAACTGTTACTGGAAACGAATGCTTCAACCTAGAAGAATAAAAATTGGGCAGCCAAGTGGGATTAGTGAACTGATCATTACCACCAAGTATCATCAAGATTTGGTGAAAAAATGTTTGCTGAGATTTCAGCAAACTAGTAGTTTTTTGGAAGCTTGGCAACCCCTTTCAAACAAAAGTGTTTTTCGCCAGTCTCTGCATGGGGTACTTCAAGAGGAAACAAACCATAGAGATAGAACTTACAACTACTTCATTTGGTCAAGTTTCAAGGAGCTAGCACAAACCGTGTTTGATTTAGAATTCCAAACACAGCTATCTATGTAGGAGAAAACAGAGTGAAACCTAAAAATTCAAACTGTTACTGGAAACGAATGCTTCAACATAGAAGAATAAAAATTGGGCAGCCAAGTGGGATTAGTGAACTGATCATTACCACCAAGTATCATCAAGATTTGGTGAAAAAATGTTTGCTGAGATTTCAGCAAACTAGTAGTTTTTTGGAAGCTTGGCAACCCCTTTCAAACGAAAGTGTTTTTCGCCAGTCTCTGCATGGGGTACTTCAAGAGGAAACAAACCATAGAGATAGAACTTACAACTACTTCATTTTGTCAAGTTTCAAGGAGCTAGCACAAACCGTGTTTGATTTAGAGTTTCAAAGACATTTATCTATATAGCAGAAAACAGAGTGAAACCTAAAATTTCAAAGTGTTACTGGAAACGAACGCTTGAACCTAGAAGAGTGAAAATTGGGCAGCCAAGTGGGATTAGTGAACTGATCATTACCACCAAGTATCATCAAGATTTGGTGAAAAAATGTTTGCTGAGATCTCAGCAAACTAGTAGTTTTTTGGAAGCTTGGCAACCCCTTTCAAACGAAAGTGTTTTTCGCCAGTCTCTGCATGGGGTACTTCAAGAGGAAACAAACCATAGAGATAGAACTTAGAACTACTTCATTTGCTCAAGTTTCAAGGAGCTAGCACAAACCGTGTTTGATTTAGAGTTTCAAACACATCTATCTATATAGCAGAAAACAGAGTGAAACCTAAAAATTCAAAGTGTTACTGGAAACGAACGCTTGAACCTAGAAGAGTGAAAATTGGGCAGCCAAGTGGGCTTAGTGAACTGATCATTACCACCAAGTATCATCAAGATTTGGTGAAAAAATGTTTGCTGAGATTTCAGCAAACGAGAAGTTTTTTGGAAGCTTGGCAACACCTTTCAAACGAAAGTGTTCTTCGCCAGTCTCTGCATGGGGTACTTCAAGAGGAAACAAACCATAGACATAGAACTTAGAACTACTTCATTTTGTCAAGTTTCACGGAGCTAGCACAAACCGTGTTTGATTTAGAGTTTCAAACACATCTATCTATATAACAGAAAACAGAGTGAAACCTAAATTTCAAACTGTTACTGGAAACGAACGCTTGAACCTAGAAGAGTGAAAGTTGGGCAGCCAAGTGGGATTAGTGAACTGATCATTACCACCAAGTATCATCAAGATTTGGTGAAAAAATGTTTGCTGAGATTTCAGCAAACAAGTAGTTTTTTGGAAGCTTGGCAACCCCTTTCAAACGAAAGTGTTTTTCGCCAGTCTCTGCATGGGGTACTTCAAGAGGAAACAAACCATAGAGATAGAACTTAGAACTACTTCATTTTGTCAAGTTTCACGGAGCTAGCACAAACCGTGTTTGATTTAGAGTTTCGAGACATCTATCTATATAGCAGAAAACAGAGTGAAACCTAAAAATTCAAACTGTTACTGGAAACGAACGCTTGAACCTAGAAGAGTGAAAGTTGGGCAGCCAAGTGGGCTTAGTGAACTGATCATTACCACCAAGTATCATCAAGATTTGGTGAAAAAATGTTTGCTGAGATTTCAGCAAACTAGTAGTTTTTTGGAAGCTTGGCAACCCCTTTCAAACGAAAGTGTTTTTCGCCAGTCTCTGCATGGGGTACTTCAAGAGGAAACAAACCATAGAGATAGAACTTAGAACTACTTCATTTGGTCAAGTTTCAAGGAGCTAGCACAAACCGTGTTTGATTTAGAGTTTCGAGACATCTATCTATATAGCAGAAAACAGAGTGAAACCTAAAAATTCAAACTGTTACTGGAAACGAACGCTTCAACCTAGAAGAATAAAAATTGGGCAGCCAAGTGGGATTAGTGAACTGATCATTACCACCAAGTATCATCAAGATTTGGTGAAAAAATATTTGCTGAGATTTCAGCAAACTAGTAGTTTTTTGGAAGCTTGGCAACCCCTTTCAAACGAAAGTGTTTTTCGCCAGTCTCTGCATGGGGTACTTCAAGAGGAAACAAACCATAGAGATAGAACTTACAACTACTTCATTTGGTCAAGTTTCAAGGAGCTAGCACAAACCGTGTTTGATTTAGAATTCCAAACACAGCTATCTATGTAGGAGAAAACAGAGTGAAACCTAAAAATTCAAACTGTTACTGGAAACGAATGCTTCAACATAGAAGAATAAAAATTGGGCAGCCAAGTGGGATTAGTGAACTGATCATTACCACCAAGTATCATCAAGATTTGGTGAAAAAATGTTTGCTGAGATTTCAGCAAACTAGTAGTTTTTTGGAAGCTTGGCAACCCCTTTCAAACGAAAGTGTTTTTCGCCAGTCTCTGCATGGGGTACTTCAAGAGGAAACAAACCATAGAGATAGAACTTACAACTACTTCATTTTGTCAAGTTTCAAGGAGCTAGCACAAACCGTGTTTGATTTAGAGTTTCAAAGACATCTATCTATATAGCAAAAAAACAGAGTGAAACCTAAAATTTCAAAGTGTTACTGGAAACGAACGCTTGAACCTAGAAGAGTAAAAATTGGGCACCCAAGTGGGCTTAGTGAACTGATCATTACCACCAAGTATCATCAAGTTTTGGTGAAAAAATGTTTGCTGAGATTTCAGCAAACTAGTAGTTTTCTGGAAGCTTGGCAACCCCTTTAAAACGACAAATGATTTTCGCCAGTCTCTGCATGGGGTACTTCAAGAGGAAACAAACCATAGAGATAGAACTTAGAACTACTTCATTTTGTCAAGTTTCACGGAGCTAGCACAAACCGTGTTTGATTTAGAGTTTCAAACACATCTATCTATATAACAGAAAACAGAGTGAAACCTAAATTTCAAACTGTTACTGGAAACGAACGCTTGAACCTAGAAGAGTGAAAGTTGGGCAGCCAAGTTGGATTAGTGAACTGATCATTACCACCAAGTATCATCAAGATTTGGTGAAAAAATGTTTGCTGAGATTTCAGCAAACTAGTAGTTTTTTGGAAACTTGGCAACCCCTTTCAAACGAAAGTGTTCTTCGCCAGTCTCTGCATGGGGTACTTCAAGAGGAAACAAACCATAGAGATAGAACTTAGAACTACTTCATTTTGTCAAGTTTCACGGAGCTACCACAAACCGTGTTTGATTTAGAGTTTCAAACACATCTATCTATATAACAGAAAACAGAGTGAAACCTAAAAATTCAATCTGTTACTGGAAACGAACGCTTGAACCTAGAAGAGTGAAAGTTGGGCAGCCAAGTGGGATTAGTGAACTGATCATTACCACCAAGTATCATCAAGATTTGGTGAAAAATTGTTTGCTGAGATTTCAGCAAACTAGTAGTTTTTTGGAAGCTTGGCAACCCCTTTCAAACGAAAGTGTTTTTCGCCAGTCTCTGCATGGGGTACTTCAAGAGGAAACAAACCATAGAGATAGAACTTAGAACTACTTCATTTTGTCAAGTTTCAAGGAGCTAGCACAAACTGTGTTTGATTTAGAGTTTCAAACACATCTCTCTATATAGCAGAAAACAGAGTGAAACCTAAAAATTCAAAGTGTTACTGGAAACGAACGCTTGAACCTAGAAGAGTGAAAATTGGGCAGCCAAGTGGGCTTAGTGAACTGATCATTACCACCAAGTATCATCAAGATTTGGTGAAAAAATGTTTGCTGAGATTTCAGCAAACGAGAAGTTTTTTGGAAGCTTGGCAACACCTTTCAAACGAAAGTGTTCTTCGCCAGTCTCTGCATGGGGTACTTCAAGAGGAAACAAACCATAGAGATAGAACTTAGAACTACTTCATTTTGTCAAGTTTCACGGAGCTAGCACAAACCGTGTTTGATTTAGAGTTTCAAACACATCTATCTATATAACAGAAAACAGAGTGAAACCTAAATTTCAAACTGTTACTGGAAACGAACGCTTGAACCTAGAAGAGTGAAAGTTGGGCAGCCAAGTGGGATTAGTGAACTGATCATTACCACCAAGTATCATCAAGATTTGGTGAAAAAATGTTTGCTGAGATTTCAACAAACTAGTAGTTTTTTGGAAGCTTGGCAACCCCTTTCAAACGAAAGTGTTTTTCGCCAGTCTCTGCAAGGGGTACTTCAAGAGGAAACAAACCTTAGAGATAGAACTTAGAACTACTTCATTTTGTCAAGTTTCAAGGAGCTAGCACAAACCGTGTTTGATTTAGAATTCCAAACACAGCTATCTATGTAGGAGAAAACAGAGTGAAACCTAAAAATTCAAACTGTTACTGGAAACAAATGCTTCAACATAGAAGAATAAAAATTGGGCAGCCAAGTGGGATTAGTGAACTGATCATTACCACCAAGTATCATCAAGATTTGGTGAAAAAATATTTGCTGAGATTTAAGCAAACTAGTAGTTTTTTGGAAGCTTGGCAACCCCTTTCAAACGAAAGTGTTTTTCGCCAGTCTCTGCATGGGGTACTTCAAGAGGAAACAAACCATAGAGATAGAACTTAGAACTACTTCATTTTGTCAAGTTTCAAGGAGCTAGCACAAACCGTGTTTGATTTAGAATTCCAAACACAGCTATCTATGTAGGAGAAAACAGAGTGAAACCTAAAAATTCAAACTGTTACTGGAAACGAATGCTTCAACCTAGAAGAATAAAAATTGGGCAGCCAAGTCTGATTAGTGAACTGATCATTACCACCAAGTATCATCAAGATTTGGTGAAAAAATGTTTGCTGAGATTTCAGCAAACTAGTAGTTTTTTGGAAGCTTGGCAACCCCTTTCAAACGAAAGTGTTTTTCGCCAGTCTCTGCATGGGGTACTTCAAGAGGAAACAAACCATAGAGATAGAACTTACAACTACTTCATTTTGTCAAGTTTCAAGGAGCTAGCACAAACCGTGTTTGATTTAGAGTTTCAAAGACATCTATCTATATAGCAGAAAACAGAGTGAAACCTAAAATTTCAAAGTGTTACTGGAAACGAACGCTTGAACCTAGAAGAGTAAAAATTGGGCACCCAAGTGGGCTTAGTGAACTGATCATTACCACCAAGTATCATCAAGTTTTGGTGAAAAAATGTTTGCTGAGATTTCAGCAAACTAGTAGTTTTTTGGAAGCTTGGCAACCCCTTTAAAACGAAAGTGATTTTCGCCAGTCTCTGCATGGGGTACTTCAAGAGGAAACAAACCATAGAGACAGAACTTAGAACTACTTCATTTTGTCAAGTTTCACGGAGCTAGCACAAACCGTGTTTGATTTAGAGTTTCAAACACATCTATCTATATAACAGAAAACAGAGTGAAACCTAAATTTCAAACTGTTACTGGAAACGAACGCTTGAACCTAGAAGAGTGAAAGTTGGGCAGCCAAGTGGGATTAGTGAACTGATCATTACCACCAAGTATCATCAAGATTTGGTGAAAAAATGTTTGCTGAGATTTCAGCAAACTAGTAGTTTTTTGGAAGCTTGGCAACCCCTTTCAAACGAAAGTGTTTTTCGCCAGTCTCTGCATGGGGTACTTCAAGAGGAAACAAACCATAGAGATAGAACTTAGAACTACTTCATTTTGTCAAGTTTCACGGAGCTAGCACAAACCGTGTTTGATTTAGTGTTTCGAGACATCTATCTATATAGCAGAAAACAGAGTGAAACCTAAAAATTCAAACTGTTCCTGGAAACGAACGCTTGAACCTAGAAGAGTGAAAGTTGGGCAGCCAAGTGGGCTTAGTGAACTGATCATTACCACCAAGTATCATCAAGATTTGGTGAAAAAATGTTTGCTGAGATTTCAGCAAACTAGTAGTTTTTTGGAAGCTTGGCAACCCCATTCAAATGAAAGTGTTTTTCGCCAGTCTCTGCATGGGGTACTTCAAGAGGAAACAAACCATAGAAATAGAACTTAGAACTACTTCATTTGGTCAAGTTTCAAGGAGCTAGCACAAACCGTGTTTGATTTAGAATTCCAAACACAGCTATCTATGTAGGAGAAAACAGAGTGAAACCTAAAAATTCAAACTGTTACTGGAAACGAATGCTTCAACCTAGAAGAATAAAAATTGGGCAGCCAAGTGGGATTAGTGAACTGATCATTACCACCAAGTATCATCAAGATTTGGTGAAAAAATGTTTGCTGAGATTTCAGCAAACTAGTAGTTTTTTGGAAGCTTGGCAACCCCTTTCAAACGAAAGTGTTTTTCGCCAGTCTCTGCATGGGGTACTTCAAGAGGAAACAAACCATAGAGATAGAACTTACAACTACTTCATTTGGTCAAGTTTCAAGGAGCTAGCACACACCGTGTTTGATTTAGAATTCCAAACACAGCTATCTATGTAGGAGAAAACAGAGTGAAACCTAAAAATTCAAACTGTTACTGGAAACGAATGCTTCAACATAGAAGAATAAAAATTGGGCAGCCAAGTGGGATTAGTGAACTGATCATTACCACCAAGTATCATCAAGATTTGGTGAAAAAATGTTTGCTGAGATTTCAGCAAACGAGAAGTTTTTTGGAAGCTTGGCAACCCCTTTCAAACGAAAGTGTTCTTCGCCAGTCTCTGCATGGGGTACTTCAAGAGGAAACAAACCATAGAGATAGAACTTAGAACTACTTCATTTTGTCAAGTTTCACGGAGCTACCACAAACCGTGTTTGATTTAGAGTTTCAAACACATCTATCTATATAACAGAAAACAGAGTGAAACCTAAAAATTCAAACTGTTACTGGAAACGAACGCTTGAACCTAGAAGAGTGAAAGTTGGGCAGCCAAGTGAGATTAGTGAACTGATCATTACCACCAAGTATCATCAAGATTTGGTGAAAAAATGTTTGCTGAGATTTCAGCAAACTAGTAGTTTTTTGGAAGCTTGGCAACCCCTTTCAAACGAAAGTGTTTTTCGCCAGTCTCTGCATGGGGTACTTCAAGAGGAAACTAACCATAGAGATAGAACTTAGAACTACTTCATTTGGTCAAGTTTCAAGGACCTAGCACAAACCGTGTTTGATTTAGAATTCCAAACACAGCTATCTATGTAGGAGAAAACAGAGTGAAACCTAAAAATTCAAACTGTTACTGGAAACGAATGCTTCAACCTAGAAGAATAAAAATTGGGAGCCAAGTGGGATTAGTGAACTGATCATTACCACCAAGTATCATCAAGATTTGGTGAAAAAATGTTTGCTGAGATTTCAGCAAACTAGTAGTTTTTTGGAAGCTTGGCAACCCCTTTAAAACGAAAGTGTTTTTCGCCAGTCTCTGCATGGGGTACTTCAAGAGGAAACAAACCATAGAGATAGAACTTAGAACTACTTCATTTGGTCAAGTTTCAAGGAGCTAGCACAAACCGTGTTTGATTTAGAATTCCAAACACAGCTATCTATGTAGGAGAAAACAGAGTGAAACCTAAAAATTCAAACTGTTACTGGAAACGAATGCTTCAACCTAGAAGAATAAAAATTGGGCAGCCAAGTGGGATTAGTGAACTGATCATTACCACCAAGTATCATCAAGATTTGGTGAAAAAATGTTTGCTGAGATTTCAGCAAACTAGTAGTTTTTTGGAAGCTTGGCAACCCCTTTCAAACGAAAGTGTTTTTCGCCAGTCTCTGCATGGGGTACTTCAAGAGGAAACAAACCATAGAGATAGAACTTACAACTACTTCATTTTGTCAAGTTTCAAGGAGCTAGCACAAACCGTGTTTGATTTAGAGTTTCAAAGACATCTATCTATATAGCAGAAAACAGAGTGAAACCTAAAATTTCAAAGTGTTACTGGAAACGAACGCTTGAACCTAGAAGAGTAAAAATTGGGCAGCCAAGTGGGCTTAGTGAACTGATCATTACCACCAAGTATCATCAAGTTTTGGTGAAAAAATGTTTGCTGAGATTTCAGCAAACTAGTAGTTTTTTGGAAGCTTGGCAACCCCTTTCAAACGAAAGTGTTTTTCGCCAGTCTCTGCATGGGGTACTTCAAGAGGAAACAAACCATAGAGATAGAACTTAGAACTACTTCATTTTGTCAAGTTTCACGGAGCTAGCACAAACCGTGTTTGATTTAGAGTTTCGAGACATCTATCTATATAGCAGAAAACAGAGTGAAACCTAAAAATTCAAACTGTTCCTGGAAACGAACGCTTGAACCTAGAAGAGTGAAAGTTGGGCAGCCAAGTGGGCTTAGTGAACTGATCATTACCACCAAGTATCATCAAGATTTGGTGAAAAAATGTTTGCTGAGATTTCAGCAAACTAGTAGTTTTTTGGAAGCTTGGCAACCCCATTCAAATGAAAGTGTTTTTCGCCAGTCTCTGCATGGGGTACTTCAAGAGGAAACAAACCATAGAGATAGAACTTAGAACTACTTCATTTGGTCAAGTTTCAAGGAGCTAGCACAAACCGTGTTTGATTTAGAATTCCAAACACAGCTATCTATGTAGGAGAAAACAGAGTGAAACCTAAAAATTCAAACTGTTACTGGAAACGAATGCTTCAACCTAGAAAAATAAAAATTGGGCAGCCAAGTGGGCTTAGTGAACTGATCATTACCACCAAGTATCATCAAGATTTGGTGAAAAAATGTTTGCTGAGATTTCAGCAAATTAGTAGTTTTTTGGAAGCTTGGCAACCCCTTTCAAACGAAAGTGTTTTTCGCCAGTCTCTGCATGGGGTACTTCAAGAGGAAACAAACCATAGAGATAGAACTTACAACTACTTCATTTGGTCAAGTTTCAAGGAGCTAGCACAAACCGTGTTTGATTTAGAATTCCAAACACAGCTATCTATGTAGGAGAAAACAGAGTGAAACCTAAAAATTCAAACTGTTACTGGAAACGAATGCTTCAACATAGAAGAATAAAAATTGGGCAGCCAAGTGGGATTAGTGAACTGATCATTACCACCAAGTATCATCAAGATTTGGTGAAAAAATGTTTGCTGAGATTTCAGCAAACGAGAAGTTTTTTGGAAGCTTGGAAACCCCTTTCAAACGAAAGTGTTCTTCGCCAGTCTCTGCATGGGGTACTTCAAGAGGAAACAAACCATAGAGATAGAACTTAGAACTACTTCATTTTGTCAAGTTTCACGGAGCTACCACAAACCGTGTTTGATTTAGAGTTTCAAACACATCTATCTATATAACAGAAAACAGAGTGAAACCTAAAAATTCAAACTGTTACTGGAAACGAACGCTTGAACCTAGAAGAGTGAAAGTTGGGCAGCCAAGTGAGATTAGTGAACTGATCATTACCACCAAGTATCATCAAGATTTGGTGAAAAAATGTTTGCTGAGATTTCAGCAAACTAGTAGTTTTTTGGAAGCTTGGCAACCCCTTTCAAACGAAAGTGTTTTTCGCCAGTCTCTGCATGGGGTACTTCAAGAGGAAACAAACCATAGAGATAGAACTTAGAACTACTTCATTTGGTCAAGTTTCAAGGAGCTAGCACAAACCGTGTTTGATTTAGAATTCCAAACACAGCTATCTATGTAGGAGAAAACAGAGTGAAACCTAAAAATTCAAACTGTTACTGGAAACGAATGCTTCAACCTAGAAGAATAAAAATTGGGCAGCCAAGTGGGATTAGTGAACTGATCATTACCACCAAGTATCATCAAGATTTGGTGAAAAAATGTTTGCTGAGATTTCAGCAAACTAGTAGTTTTTTGGAAGCTTGGCAACCCCTTTCAAACGAAAGTGTTTTTCGCCAGTCTCTGCATGGGGTACTTCAAGAGGAAACAAACCATAGAGATAGAACTTAGAACTACTTCATTTGGTCAAGTTTCAAGGAGCTAGCACAAACCGTGTTTGATTTAGAATTCCAAACACAGCTATCTATGTAGGAGAAAACAGAGTGAAACCTAAAAATTCAAACTGTTACTGGAAACGAATGCTTCAACCTAGAAGAATAAAAATTGGGCAGCCAAGTGAGATTAGTGAACTGATCATTACCACCAAGTATCATCAAGATTTGGTGAAAAAATGTTTGCTGAGATTTCAGCAAACTAGTAGTTTTTTGGAAGCTTGGCAACCCCTTTCAAACGAAAGTGTTTTTCGCCAGTCTCTGCATGGGGTACTTCAAGAGGAAACAAACCATAGAGATAGAACTTACAACTACTTCATTTTGTCAAGTTTCAAGGAGCTAGCACAAACCGTGTTTGATTTAGAGTTTCAAAGACATCTATCTATATAGCAGAAAACAGAGTGAAACCTAAAATTTCAAAGTGTTACTGGAAACGAACGCTTGAACCTAGAAGAGTAAAAATTGGGCAGCCAAGTGGGCTTAGTGAACTGATCATTACCACCAAGTATCATCAAGTTTTGGTGAAAAAATGTTTGCTGAGATTTCAGCAAACTAGTAGTTTTTTGGAAGCTTGGCAACCCCTTTAAAACGAAAGTGATTTTCGCCAGTCTCTGCATGGGGTACTTCAAGAGGAAACAAACCATAGAGATAGAACTTAGAACTACTTCATTTTGTCAAGTTTCACGGAGCTAGCACAAACCGTGTTTGATTTAGAGTTTCAAACACATCTATCTATATAACAGAAAACAGAGTGAAACCTAAATTTCAAACTGTTACTGGAAACGAACGCTTGAACCTAGAAGAGTGAAAGTTGGGCAGCCAAGTGGGCTTAGTGAACTGATCATTACCACCAAGTATCATCAAGATTTGGTGAAAAAATGTTTGCTGAGATTTCAGCAAACTAGTAGTTTTTTGGAAGCTTGGCAACCCCTTTCAAATGAAAGTGTTTTTCGCCAGTCTCTGCAAGGGGTACTTCAAGAGGAAACAAACCATAGAGATAGAACTTAGAACTACTTCATTTGGTCAAGTTTCAAGGAGCTAGCACAAACCGTGTTTGATTTAGAATTCCAAACACAGCTATCTATGTAGGAGAAAACAGAGTGAAACCTAAAAATTCAAACTGTTACTGGAAACGAATGCTTCAACCTAGAAGAATAAAAATTGGGCAGCCAAGTGGGATTAGTGAACTGATCATTAACACCAAGTATCATCAAGATTTGGTGAAAAAATGTTTGCTGAGATTTCAGCAAACTAGTAGTTTTTTGGAAGCTTGGCAACCCCTTTCAAACGAAAGTGTTTTTCGCCAGTCTCTGCATGGGGTACTTCAAGAGGAAACAAACCATAGAGATAGAACTTACAACTACTTCATTTGGTCATGTTTCAAGGAGCTAGCACAAACCGTGTTTGATTTAGAATTCCAAACACAGCTATCTATGTAGGAGAAAACAGAGTGAAACCTAAAAATTCAAACTGTTACTGGAAACGAATGCTTCAACATAGAAGAATAAAAATTGGGCAGCCAAGTGGGATTAGTGAACTGATCATTACCACCAAGTATCATCAAATTTGGTGAAAAAATGTTTGCTGAGATTTCAGCAAACGAGAAGTTTTTTGGAAGCTTGGCAACACCTTTCAAACGAAAGTGTTCTTCCCCAGTCTCTGCATGGGGTACTTCAAGAGGAAACAAACCATAGAGATAGAACTTAGAACTACTTCATTTTGTCAAGTTTCACGGAGCTAGCACAAACCGTGTTTGATTTAGAGTTTCAAACACATCTATCTATATAACAGAAAACAGAGTGAAACCTAAATTTCAAACTGTTACTGGAAACGAACGCTTGAACCTAGAAGAGTGAAAGTTGGGCAGCCAAGTGGGATTAGTGAACTGATCATTACCACCAAGTATCATCAAGATTTGGTGAAAAAATGTTTGCTGAGATTTCAGCAAACTAGTAGTTTTTTGGAAGCTTGGCAACCCCTTTCAAACGAAAGTGTTCTTCGCCAGTCTCTGCATGGGATACTTCAAGAGGAAACAAACCATAGAGATAGAACTTAGAACTACTTCATTTGCTCAAGTTTCAAGGAGCTAGCACAAACCGTGTTTGATTTAGAGTTTCAAACACATCTATCTATATAGCAGAAAACAGAGTGAAACCTAAAAATTCAAAGTGTTACTGGAAACGAACGCTTGAACCTAGAAGTGTGAAAATTGGGCAGCCAAGTGGGCTTAGTGAACTGATCATTTCCACCAAGTATCATCAAGATTTGGTGAAAAAATGTTTGCTGAGATTTCAGCAAACTAGTAGTTTTTTGGAAACTTGGCAACCCCTTTCAAACGAAAGTGTTCTTCGCCAGTCTCTGCATGGGGTACTTCAAGAGGAAACAAACCATAGAGATAGAACTTAGAACTACTTCATTTTGTCAAGTTTCACGGAGCTACCACAAACCGTGTTTGATTTAGAGTTTCAAACACATCTATCTATATAACAGAAAACAGAGTGAAACCTAAAAATTCAAACTGTTACTGGAAACGAACGCTTGAACCTAGAAGAGTGAAAGTTGGGCAGCCAAGTGAGATTAGTGAACTGATCATTACCACCAAGTATCATCAAGATTTGGTGAAAAAATGTTTGCTGAGATTTCAGCAAACTAGTAGTTTTTTGGAAGCTTGGCAACCCCTTTCAAACGAAAGTGTTTTTCGCCAGTCTCTGCATGGGGTACTTCAAGAGGAAACAAACCATAGAGATAGAACTTAGAACTACTTCATTTGGTCAAGTTTCAAGGAGCTAGCACAAACCGTGTTTGATTTAGAATTCCAAACACAGCTATCTATGTAGGAGAAAACAGAGTGAAACCTAAAAATTCAAACTGTTACTGGAAACGAATGCTTCAACCTAGATGAATAAAAATTGGGCAGCCAAGTGGGATTAGTGAACTGATCATTACCACCAAGTATCATCAAGATTTGGTGAAAAAATGTTTGCTGAGATTTCAGCAAACTAGTAGTTTTTTGGAAGCTTGGCAACCCCTTTCAAACGAAAGTGTTTTTCGCCAGTCTCTGCATGGGGTACTTCAAGAGGAAACAAACCATAGAGATAGAACTTACAACTACTTCATTTGGTCAAGTTTCAAGGAGCTAGCACAAACCGTGTTTGATTTAGAATTCCAAACACAGCTATCTATGTAGGAGAAAACAGAGTGAAACCTAAAAATTCAAACTGTTACTGGAAACGAATGCTTCAACATAGAAGAATAAAAATTGGGCAGCCAAGTGAGATTAGTGAACTGATCATTACCACCAAGTATCATCAAGATTTGGTGAAAAAATGTTTGCTGAGATTTCAGCAAACTAGTAGTTTTTTGGAAGCTTGGCAACCCCTTTCAAACGAAAGTGTTTTTCGCCAGTCTCTGCGTGGGGTACTTCAAGAGGAAACAAACCATAGAGATAGAACTTACAACTACTTCATTTTGTCAAGTTTCAAGGAGCTAGCACAAACCGTGTTTGATTTAGAGTTTCAAAGACATCTATCTATATAGCAGAAAACAGAGTGAAACCTAAAATTTCAAAGTGTTACTGGAAACGAACGCTTGAACCTAGAAGAGTAAAAATTGGGCAGCCAAGTGGGCTTAGTGAACTGATCATTACCACCAAGTATCATCAAGTTTTGGTGAAAAAATGTTTGCTGAGATTTCAGCAAACTAGTAGTTTTTTGGAAGCTTGGCAACCCCTTTAAAACGAAAGTGATTTTCGCCAGTCTCTGCATGGGGTACTTCAAGAGGAAACAAACCATAGAGATAGAACTTAGAACTACTTCATTTTGTCAAGTTTCACGGAGCTAGCACAAACCGTGTTTGATTTAGAGTTTCAAACACATCTATCTATATAACAGAAAACAGAGTGAAACCTAAATTTCAAACTGTTACTGGAAACGAACGCTTGAACCTAGAAGAGTGAAAGTTGGGCAGCCAAGTGGGATTAGTGAACTGATCATTACCACCAAGTATCATCAAGATTTGGTGAAAAAATGTTTGCTGAGATTTCAGCAAACTAGTAGTTTTTTGGAAGCTTGGCAACCCCTTTCAAACGAAAGTGTTTTTCGCGAGTCTCTGCATGGGGTACTTCAAGAGGAAACAAACCATAGAGATAGAACTTAGAACTACTTCATTTTGTCAAGTTTCACGGAGTTAGCACAAACCGTGTTTGATTTAGAGTTTCGAGACATCTATCTATATAGCAGAAAACAGAGTGAAACCTAAAAATTCAAACTGTTACTGGAAACGAACGCTTGAACCTAGAAGAGTGAAAGTTGGGCAGCCAAGTGGGCTTAGTGAACTGATCATTACCACCAAGTATCATCAAGATTTGGTGAAAAAATGTTTGCTGAGATTTCAGCAAACTAGTAGTTTTTTGGAAGCTTGGCAACCCCTTTCAAATGAAAGTGTTTTTCGCCAGTCTCTGCATGGGGTACTTCAAGAGGAAACAAACCATAGAGATAGAACTTAGAACTACTTCATTTGGTCAAGTTTCAAGGAGCTAGCACAAACAGTGTTTGATTTAGAATTCCAAACACAGCTATCTATGTAGGAGAAAACAGAGTGAAACCTAAAAATTCAAACTGTTACTGGAAACGAATGCTTCCACCTAGAAGAATAAAAATTGGGCAGCCAAGTGGGATTAGTGAACTGATCATTAACACCAAGTATCATCAAGATTTGGTGAAAAAATGTTTGCTGAGATTTCAGCAAACTAGTAGTTTTTTGGAAGCTTGGCAACCCCTTTCAAACGAAAGTGTTTTTCGCCAGTCTCTGCATGGGGTACTTCAAGAGGAAACAAACCATAGAGATAGAACTTACAACTACTTCATTTGGTCATGTTTCAAGGAGCTAGCACAAACCGTGTTTGATTTAGAATTCCAAACACAGCTATCTATGTAGGAGAAAACAGAGTGAAACCTAAAAATTCAAACTGTTACTGGAAACGAATGCTTCAACATAGAAGAATAAAAATTGGGCAGCCAAGTGGGATTAGTGAACTGATCATTACCACCAAGTATCATCAAATTTGGTGAAAAAATGTTTGCTGAGATTTCAGCAAACGAGAAGTTTTTTGGAAGCTTGGCAACACCTTTCAAACGAAAGTGTTCTTCCCCAGTCTCTGCATGGGGTACTTCAAGAGGAAACAAACCATAGAGATAGAACTTAGAACTACTTCATTTTGTCAAGTTTCACGGAGCTAGCACAAACCGTGTTTGATTTAGAGTTTCAAACACATCTATCTATATAACAGAAAACAGAGTGAAACCTAAATTTCAAACTGTTACTGGAAACGAACGCTTGAACCTAGAAGAGTGAAAGTTGGGCAGCCAAGTGGGATTAGTGAACTGATCATTACCACCAAGTATCATCAAGATTTGGTGAAAAAATGTTTGCTGAGATTTCAGCAAACTAGTAGTTTTTTGGAAGCTTGGCAACCCCTTTCAAACGAAAGTGTTCTTCGCCAGTCTCTGCATGGGGTACTTCAAGAGGAAACAAACCATAGAGATAGAACTTAGAACTACTTCATTTGCTCAAGTTTCAAGGAGCTAGCACAAACCGTGTTTGATTTAGAGTTTCAAACACATCTATCTATATAGCAGAAAACAGAGTGAAACCTAAAAAATCAAAGTTTTACTGGAAACGAACGCTTGAACCTAGAAGTGTGAAAATTGGGCAGCCAAGTGGGCTTAGTGAACTGATCATTACCACCAAGTATCATCAAGATTTCTTGAAAAAATGTTTGCTGAGATTTCAGCAAACTAGTAGTTTTTTGGAAACTTGGCAACCCCTTTCAAACGAAAGTGTTCTTCGCCAGTCTCTGCATGGGGTACTTCAAGAGGAAACAAACCATAGAGATAGAACTTAGAACTACTTCATTTTGTCAAGTTTCACGGAGCTACCACAAACCGTGTTTGATTTAGAGTTTCAAACACATCTATCTATATAACAGAAAACAGAGTGAAACCTAAAAATTCAAACTGTTACTGGAAACGAACGCTTGAACCTAGAAGAGTGAAAGTTGGGCAGCCAAGTGAGATTAGTGAACTGATCATTACCACCAAGTATCATCAAGATTTGGTGAAAAAATGTTTGCTGAGATTTCAGCAAACTAGTAGTTTTTTGGAAGCTTGGCAACCCCTTTCAAACGAAAGTGTTTTTCGCCAGTCTCTGCATGGGGTACTTCAAGAGGAAACAAACCATAGAGATAGACCTTAGAACTACTTCATTTTGTCAAGTTTCACGGAGCTAGCACAAACCGTGTTTGATTTAGAGTTTCAAACACATCTATCTATATAGCAGAAAACAGAGTGAAACCTAAAAATTCAAAGTGTTACTGGAAACGAACGCTTGAACCTAGAAGAGTGAAAATTGGGCAGCCAAGTGGGCTTAGTGAACTGATCATTACCACCAAGTATCATCAAGATTTGGTGAAAAAATGTTTGCTGAGATTTCAGCAAACGAGAAGTTTTTTGGAAGCTTGGCAACACCTTTCAAACGAAAGTGTTCTTCGCCAGTCTCTGCATGGGGTACTTCAAGAGGAAACAAACCATAGAGATAGAACTTAGAACTACTTCATTTGCTCAAGTTTCAAGGAGCTAGCACAAACCGTGTTTGATTTAGAGTTTCAAACACATCTATCTATATAGCAGAAAACAGAGTGAAACCTAAAAATTCAAAGTGTTACTGGAAACGAACGCTTGAACCTAGAAGTGTGAAAATTGGGCAGCCAAGTGGGCTTAGTGAACTGATCATTACCACCAAGTATCATCAAGATTTCTTGAAAAAATGTTTGCTGAGATTTCAGCAAACTAGTAGTTTTTTGGAAACTTGGCAACCCCTTTCAAACGAAAGTGTTCTTCGCCAGTCTCTGCATGGGGTACTTCAAGAGGAAACAAACCATAGAGATAGAACTTAGAACTACTTCATTTTGTCAAGTTTCACGGAGCTACCACAAACCGTGTTTGATTTAGAGTTTCAAACACATCTATCTATATAACAGAAAACAGAGTGAAACCTAAAAATTCAAACTGTTACTGGAAACGAACGCTTGAACCTAGAAGAGTGAAAGTTGGGCAGCCAAGTGAGATTAGTGAACTGATCATTACCACCAAGTATCATCAAGATTTGGTGAAAAAATGTTTGCTGAGATTTCAGCAAACTAGTAGTTTTTTGGAAGCTTGGCAACCCCTTTCAAACGAAAGTGTTTTTCGCCAGTCTCTGCATGGGGTACTTCAAGAGGAAACAAACCATAGAGATAGAACTTAGAACTACTTCATTTTGTCAAGTTTCACGGAGCTAGCACAAACCGTGTTTGATTTAGAGTTTCAAACACATGTATCTATATAGCAGAAAACAGAGTGAAACCTAAAAATTCAAAGTGTTACTGGAAACGAACGCTTGAACCTAGAAGAGTGAAAATTGGGCAGCCAAGTGGGCTTAGTGAACTGATCATTACCACCAAGTATCATCAAGATTTGGTGAAAAAATGTTTGCTGAGATTTCAGCAAACGAGAAGTTTTTTGGAAGCTTGGCAACACCTTTCAAACGAAAGTGTTCTTCGCCAGTCTCTGCATGGGGTACTTCAAGAGGAAACAAACCATAGAGATAGAACTTAGAACTACTTCATTTTGTCAAGTTTCACGGAGCTAGCACAAACCGTGTTTGATTTAGAGTTTCAAACACATCTATCTATATAACAGAAAACAGAGTGAAACCTAAATTTCAAACTGTTACTGGAAACGAACGCTTGAACCTAGAAGAGTGAAAGTTGGGCAGCCAAGTGGGATTAGTGAACTGATCATTACCACCATGTATCATCAAGATTTGGTGAAAAAATGTTTGCTGAGATTTCAGCAAACTAGTAGTTTTTTGGAAGCTTGGCAACCCCTTTCAAATGAAAGTGTTTTTCGCCAGTCTCTGCATGGGGTACTTCAAGAGGAAACAAACCATAGAGATAGAACTTAGAACTACTTCATTTGGTCAAGTTTCAAGGAGCTAGCACAAACCGTGTTTGATTTAGAATTCCAAACACAGCTATCTATGTAGGAGAAAACAGAGTGAAACCTAAAAATTCAAACTGTTACTGGAAACGAATGCTTCAACCTAGAAGAATAAAAATTGGGCAGCCAAGTGGGATTAGTGAACTGATCATTACCACCAAGTATCATCAAGATTTGGTGAAAAAATGTTTGCTGAGATTTCAGCAAACTAGTAGTTTTTTGGAAGCTTGGCAACCCCTTTCATACGAAAGTGTTTTTCGCCAGTCTCTGCGTGGGGTACTTCAAGAGGAAACAAACCATAGAGATAGAACTTACAACTACTTCATTTTGTCAAGTTTCAAGGAGCTAGCACAAACCGTGTTTGATTTAGAGTTTCAAAGACATCTATCTATATAGCAGAAAACAGAGTGAAACCTAAAATTTCAAAGTGTTACTGGAAACGAACGCTTGAACCTAGAAGAGTAAAAATTGGGCAGCCAAGTGGGCTTAGTGAACTGATCATTACCACCAAGTATCATCAAGTTTTGGTGAAAAAATGTTTGCTGAGATTTCAGCAAACTAGTAGTTTTTTGGAAGCTTGGCAACCCCTTTAAAACGAAAGTGATTTTCGCCAGTCTCTGCATGGGGTACTTCAAGAGGAAACAAACCATAGAGATAGAACTTAGAACTACTTCATTTTGTCAAGTTTCACGGAGCTAGCACAAACCGTGTTTGATTTAGAGATTCAAACACATCTATCTATATAACAGAAAACAGAGTGAAACCTAAATTTCAAACTGTTACTGGAAACGAACGCTTGAACCTAGAAGAGTGAAAGTTGGGCAGCCAAGTGGGATTAGTGAACTGATCATTACCACCAAGTATCATCAAGATTTGGTGAAAAAATGTTTGCTGAGATTTCAGCAAACTAGTAGTTTTTTGGAAGCTTGCAACCCCTTTCAAACGAAAGTGTTTTTCGCCAGTCTCTGCATGGGGTACTTCAAGAGGAAACAAACCATAGAGATAGAACTTAGAACTACTTCATTTTGTCAAGTTTCACGGAGCTAGCACAAACCGTGTTTGATTTAGAGTTTCGAGACATCTATCTATATAGCAGAAAACAGAGTGAAACCTAAAAATTCAAACTGTTACTGGAAACGAACGCTTGAACCTAGAAGAGTGTAAGTTGGGCAGCCAAGTGGGCTTAGTGAACTGATCATTTCCACCAAGTATCATCAAGATTTGGTGAAAAAATATTTGCTGAGATTTCAGCAAACTAGTAGTTTTTTGGAAGCTTGGCAACCCCTTTCAAATGAAAGTGTTTTTCGCCAGTCTCTGCATGGGGTACTTCAAGAGGAAACAAACCATAGAGATAGAACTTAGAACTACTTCATTTGGTCAAGTTTCAAGGAGCTAGCACAAACCGTGTTTGATTTAGAATTCCAAACACAGCTATCTATGTAGGAGAAAACAGAGTGAAACCTAAAAATTCAAACTGTTACTGGAAACGAATGCTTCAACCTAGAAGA
This sequence comes from Callospermophilus lateralis, assembly GCF_048772815.1. Lineage (NCBI taxonomy): Eukaryota > Metazoa > Chordata > Mammalia > Rodentia > Sciuridae > Callospermophilus > Callospermophilus lateralis. The sequence goes on along the minus strand of NW_027514675.1, from coordinate 115,980 downwards.
ATAAAAATTGGGCAGCCAAGTGGGATTAGTGAACTGATCATTAACACCAAGTATCATCAAGATTTGGTGAAAAAATGTTTGCTGAGATTTCAGCAAACTAGTAGTTTTTTGGAAGCTTGGCAACCCCTTTCAAACGAAAGTGTTTTTCGCCAGTCTCTGCATGGGGTACTTCAAGAGGAAACAAACCATAGAGATAGAACTTACAACTACTTCATTTGGTCAAGTTTCAAGGAGCTAGCACAAACCGTGTTTGATTTAGAATTCCAAACACAGCTATCTATGTAGGAGAAAACAGAGTGAAACCTAAAAATTCAAACTGTTACTGGAAACGAATGCTTCAACATAGAAGAATAAAAATTGGGCAGCCAAGTGGGATTAGTGAACTGATCATTACCACCAAGTATCATCAAGATTTGGTGAAAAAATGTTTGCTGAGATTTCAGCAAACGAGAAGTTTTTTGGAAGCTTGGCAACACCTTTCAAACGAAAGTGTTCTTCCCCAGTCTCTGCATGGGGTACTTCAAGAGGAAACAAACCATAGAGATAGAACTTAGAACTACTTCATTTTGTCAAGTATCACGGAGCTAGCACAAACCGTGTTTGATTTAGAGTTTCAAACACATCTATCTATATAACAGAAAACAGAGTGAAACCTAAATTTCAAACTGTTACTGGAAACGAACGCTTGAACCTAGAAGAGTGAAAGTTGGGCAGCCAAGTGGGATTAGTGAACTGATCATTACCACCAAGTATCATCAAGATTTGGTGAAAAAATGTTTGCTGAGATTTCAGCAAACTAGTAGTTTTTTGGAAGCTTGGCAACCCCTTTCAAACGAAAGTGTTTTTCGCCAGTCTCTGCATGGGGTACTTCAAGAGGAAACAAACCATAGAGATAGAACTTAGAACTACTTCATTTTGTCAAGTTTCACGGAGCTACCACAAACCGTGTTTGATTTAGAGTTTCAAACACATCTATCTATATAGCAGAAAACAGAGTGAAACCTAAAAATTCAAACTGTTACTGGAAACGAACGCTTGAACCTAGAAGAGTGAAAGTTGGGCAGCCAAGTGGGCTTAGTGAACTGATCATTACCACAAAGTATCATCAAGATTTGGTGAAAAAATGTTTGCTGAGATTTCAGCAAACTAGTAGTTTTTTGGAAGCTTGGCAACCCCTTTCATACGAAAGTGTTTTTCGCCAGTCTCTGCGTGGGGTACTTCAAGAGGAAACAAACCATAGAGATAGAACTTACAACTACTTCATTTTGTCAAGTTTCAAGGAGCTAGCACAAACCGTGTTTGATTTAGAGTTTCAAAGACATCTATCTATATAGCAGAAAACAGAGTGAAACCTAAAATTTCAAAGTGTTACTGGAAACGAACGCTTGAACCTAGAAGAGTAAAAATTGGGCAGCCAAGTGGGCTTAGTGAACTGATCATTACCACCAAGTATCATCAAGTTTTGGTGAAAAAATGTTTGCTGAGATTTCAGCAAACTAGTAGTTTTTTGGAAGCTTGGCAACCCCTTTAAAACGAAAGTGATTTTCGCCAGTCTCTGCATGGGGTACTTCAAGAGGAAACAAACCATAGAGATAGAACTTAGAACTACTTCATTTTGTCAAGTTTCACGGAGCTAGCACAAACCGTGTTTGATTTAGAGATTCAAACACATCTATCTATATAACAGAAAACAGAGTGAAACCTAAATTTCAAACTGTTACTGGAAACGAACGCTTGAACCTAGAAGAGTGAAAGTTGGGCAGCCAAGTGGGATTAGTGAACTGATCATTACCACCAAGTATCATCAAGATTTGGTGAAAAAATGTTTGCTGAGATTTCAGCAAACTAGTAGTTTTTTGGAAGCTTGCAACCCCTTTCAAACGAAAGTGTTTTTCGCCAGTCTCTGCATGGGGTACTTCAAGAGGAAACAAACCATAGAGATAGAACTTAGAACTACTTCATTTTGTCAAGTTTCACGGAGCTAGCACAAACCGTGTTTGATTTAGAGTTTCGAGACATCTATCTATATAGCAGAAAACAGAGTGAAACCTAAAAATTCAAACTGTTACTGGAAACGAACGCTTGAACCTAGAAGAGTGTAAGTTGGGCAGCCAAGTGGGCTTAGTGAACTGATCATTTCCACCAAGTATCATCAAGATTTGGTGAAAAAATATTTGCTGAGATTTCAGCAAACTAGTAGTTTTTTGGAAGCTTGGCAACCCCTTTCAAATGAAAGTGTTTTTCGCCAGTCTCTGCATGGGGTACTTCAAGAGGAAACAAACCATAGAGATAGAACTTAGAACTACTTCATTTGGTCAAGTTTCAAGGAGCTAGCACAAACCGTGTTTGATTTAGAATTCCAAACACAGCTATCTATGTAGGAGAAAACAGAGTGAAACCTAAAAATTCAAACTGTTACTGGAAACGAATGCTTCAACCTAGAAGAATAAAAATTGGGCAGCCAAGTGGGATTAGTGAACTGATCATTAACACCAAGTATCATCAAGATTTGGTGAAAAAATGTTTGCTGAGATTTCAGCAAACTAGTAGTTTTTTGGAAGCTTGGCAACCCCTTTCAAACGAAAGTGTTTTTCGCCAGTCTCTGCATGGGGTACTTCAAGAGGAAACAAACCATAGAGATAGAACTTACAACTACTTCATTTGGTCAAGTTTCAAGGAGCTAGCACAAACCGTGTTTGATTTAGAATTCCAAACACAGCTATCTATGTAGGAGAAAACAGAGTGAAACCTAAAAATTCAAACTGTTACTGGAAACGAATGCTTCAACATAGAAGAATAAAAATTGGGCAGCCAAGTGGGATTAGTGAACTGATCATTACCACCAAGTATCATCAAGATTTGGTGAAAAAATGTTTGCTGAGATTTCAGCAAACGAGAAGTTTTTTGGAAGCTTGGCAACACCTTTCAAACGAAAGTGTTCTTCCCCAGTCTCTGCATGGGGTACTTCAAGAGGAAACAAACCATAGAGATAGAACTTAGAACTACTTCATTTTGTCAAGTATCACGGAGCTAGCACAAACCGTGTTTGATTTAGAGTTTCAAACACATCTATCTATATAACAGAAAACAGAGTGAAACCTAAATTTCAAACTGTTACTGGAAACGAACGCTTGAACCTAGAAGAGTGAAAGTTGGGCAGCCAAGTGGGATTAGTGAACTGATCATTACCACCAAGTATCATCAAGATTTGGTGAAAAAATGTTTGCTGAGATTTCAGCAAACTAGTAGTTTTTTGGAAGCTTGGCAACCCCTTTCAAACGAAAGTGTTTTTCGCCAGTCTCTGCATGGGGTACTTCAAGAGGAAACAAACCATAGAGATAGAACTTAGAACTACTTCATTTTGTCAAGTTTCACGGAGCTACCACAAACCGTGTTTGATTTAGAGTTTCAAACACATCTATCTATATAGCAGAAAACAGAGTGAAACCTAAAAATTCAAACTGTTACTGGAAACGAACGCTTGAACCTAGAAGAGTGAAAGTTGGGCAGCCAAGTGGGCTTAGTGAACTGATCATTACCACAAAGTATCATCAAGATTTGGTGAAAAAATGTTTGCTGAGATTTCAGCAAACTAGTAGTTTTTTGGAAGCTTGGCAACCCCTTTCAAACGAAAGTGTTTTTCACCAGTCTCTGCATGGGGTACTTCAAGAGGAAACAAACCATAGAGATAGAACTTAGAACTACTTCATTTTGTCAAGTTTCACGGAGCTAGCACAAACCGTGTTTGATTTAGAGTTTCGAGACATCTATCTATATAGCAGAAAACAGAGTGAAACCTAAAAATTCAAACTGTTACTGGAAACGAACGCTTGGACCTAGAAGAGTGAAAGTTGGGCAGCCAAGTGGGCTTAGTGAACTGATCATTACCACCAAGTATCATCAAGATTTGGTGAAAAAATGTTTGCTGAGATTTCAGCAAACTAGTAGTTTTTTGGAAGCTTGGCAACCCCTTTAAAACGAAAGTGATTTTCGCCAGTCTCTGCATGGGGTACTTCAAGAGGAAACAAACCATAGAGATAGAACTTAGAACTACTTCATTTTGTCAAGTTTCACGGAGCTAGCACAAACCGTGTTTGATTTAGAGTTTCAAACACATCTATCTATATAACAGAAAACAGAGTGAAACCTAAATTTCAAACTGTTACTGGAAACGAACGCTTGAACCTAGAAGAGTGAAAGTTGGGCAGCCAAGTGGGATTAGTGAACTGATCATTACCACCAAGTATCATCAAGATTTGGTGAAAAAATGTTTGCTGAGATTTCAGCAAACTAGTAGTTTTTTGGAAGCTTGGCAACCCCTTTCAAACGAAAGTGTTTACGCCAGTCTCTGCGTGGGGTACTTCAAGAGGAAACAAACCATAGAGATAGAACTTAGAACTACTTCCTTTGGTCAAGTTTCAAGGAGCTAGCACAAACCGTGTTTGATTTAGAATTCCAAACACAGCTATCTATGTAGGAGAAAACAGAGTGAAACCTAAAAATTCAAACTGTTACTGGAAACGAATGCTTCAACATAGAAGAATAAAAATTGGGCAGCCAAGTGGGATTAGTGAACTGATCATTACCACCAAGTATCATCAAGATTTGGTGAAAAAATGTTTGCTGAGATTTCAGCAAACGAGAAGTTTTTTGGAAGCTTGGCAACACCTTTCAAACGAAAGTGTTCTTCGCCAGTCTCTGCATGGGGTACTTCAAGAGGAAACAAACCATAGAGATAGAACTTAGAACTACTTCATTTTGTCAAGTTTCACGGAGCTAGCACAAACCGTGTTTGATTTAGAGTTTCAAACACATCTATCTATATAACAGAAAACAGAGTGAAACCTAAATTTCAAACTGTTACTGGAAACGAACGCTTGAACCTAGAAGAGTGAAAGTTGGGCAGCCAAGTGGGATTAGTGAACTGATCATTACCACCAAGTATCATCAAGATTTGGTGAAAAAATGTTTGCTGAGATTTCAGCAAACTAGTAGTTTTTTGGAAGCTTGGCAACCCCTTTCAAACGAAAGTGTTCTTCGCCAGTCTCTGCATGGGGTACTTCAAGAGGAAACAAACCATAGAGATAGAACTTAGAACTACTTCATTTGCTCAAGTTTCAAGGAGCTAGCACAAACCGTGTTTGATTTAGAGTTTCAAACACATCTATCTATATAGCAGAAAACAGAGTGAAACCTAAAAATTCAAAGTGTTACTGGAAACGAACGCTTGAACCTAGAAGTGTGAAAATTGGGCCGCCAAGTGGGCTTAGTGAACTGATCATTACCACCAAGTATCATCAAGATTTCTTGAAAAAATGTTTGCTGAGATTTCAGCAAACTAGTAGTTTTTTGGAAACTTGGCAACCCCTTTCAAACGAAAGTGTTCTTCGCCAGTCTCTGCATGGGGTACTTCAAGAGGAAACAAACCATAGAGATAGAACTTAGAACTACTTCATTTTGTCAAGTTTCACGGAGCTACCACAAACCGTGTTTGATTTAGAGTTTCAAACACATCTATCTATATAACAGAAAACAGAGTGAAACCTACAAATTCAAACTGTTACTGGAAACGAACGCTTGAACCTAGAAGAGTGAAAGTTGGGCAGCCAAGTGAGATTAGTGAACTGATCATTACCACCAAGTATCATCAAGATTTGGTGAAAAAATGTTTGCTGAGATTTCAGCAAACTAGTAGTTTTTTGGAAGCTTGGCAACCCCTTTCAAACGAAAGTGTTTTTCGCCAGTCTCTGCATGGGGTACTTCAAGAGGAAACAAACCATAGAGATAGAACTTAGAACTACTTCATTTTGTCAAGTTTCACGGAGCTAGCACAAACCGTGTTTGATTTAGAGTTTCAAACACATCTATCTATATAGCAGAAAACAGAGTGAAACCTAAAAATTCAAAGTGTTACTGGAAACGAACGCTTGAACCTAGAAGAGTGAAAATTGGGCAGCCAAGTGGGCTTAGTGAACTGATCATTACCACCAAGTATCATCAAGATTTGGTGAAAAAATGTTTGCTGAGATTTCAGCAAACGAGAAGTTTTTGGGAAGCTTGGCAACACCTTTCAAACGAAAGTGTTCTTCGCCAGTCTCTGCATGGGGTACTTCAAGAGGAAACAAACCATAGAGATAGAACTTAGAACTACTTCATTTTGTCAAGTTTCACGGAGCTAGCACAAACCGTGTTTGATTTAGAGTTTCAAACACATCTATCTATATAACAGAAAACAGAGTGAAACCTAAATTTCAAACTGTTACTGGAAACGAACGCTTGAACCTAGAAGAGTGAAAGTTGGGCAGCCAAGTGGGCTTAGTGAACTGATCATTACCACCAAGTATCATCAAGATTTGGTGAAAAAATGTTTGCTGAGATTTCAGCAAACTAGTAGTTTTTTGGAAGCTTGGCAACCCCTTTCAAATGAAAGTGTTTTTCGCCAGTCTCTGCATGGGGTACTTCAAGAGGAAACAAACCATAGAGATAGAACTTAGAACTACTTCATTTGGTCAAGTTTCAAGGAGCTAGCACAAACCGTGTTTGATTTAGAATTCCAAACACAGCTATCTATGTAGGAGAAAACAGAGTGAAAACTAAAAATTCAAACTGTTACTGGAAACGAATGCTTCAACCTAGAAGAATAAAAATTGGGCAGCCAAGTGGGATTAGTGAACTGATCATTACCACCAAGTATCATCAAGATTTGGTGAAAAAATGTTTGCTGAGATTTCAGCAAACTAGTAGTTTTTTGGAAGCTTGGCAACCCCTTTCAAACGAAAGTGTTTTTCGCCAGTCTCTGCATGGGGTACTTCAAGAGGAAACAAACCATAGAGATAGAACTTACAACTACTTCATTTGGTCAAGTTTCAAGGAGCTAGCACAAACCGTGTTTGATTTAGAATTCCAAACACAGCTATCTATGTAGGAGAAAACAGAGTGAAACCTAAAAATTCAAACTGTTACTGGAAACGAATGCTTCAACATAGAAGAATAAAAATTGGGCAGCCAAGTGGGATTAGTGAACTGATCATTACCACCAAGTATCATCAAGATTTGGTGAAAAAATGTTTGCTGAGATTTCAGCAAACTAGTAGTTTTTTGGAAGCTTGGCAACCCCTTTCAAACGAAAGTGTTTTTCGCCAGTCTCTGCGTGGGGTACTTCAAGAGGAAACAAACCATAGAGATAGAACTTACAACTACTTCATTTTGTCAAGTTTCAAGGAGCTAGCACAAACCGTGTTTGATTTAGAGTTTCAAAGACATCTATCTATATAGCAGAAAACAGAGTGAAACCTAAAATTTCAAAGTGTTACTGGAAACGAACGCTTGAACCTAGAAGAGTAAAAATTGGGCAGCCAAGTGGGCTTAGTGAACTGATCATTACCACCAAGTATCATCAAGTTTTGGTGAAAAAATGTTTGCTGAGATTTCAGCAAACTAGTAGTTTTTTGGAAGCTTGGCAACCCCTTTAAAACGAAAGTGATTTTCGCCAGTCTCTGCATGGGGTACTTCAAGAGGAAACAAACCATAGAGATAGAACTTAGAACTACTTCATTTTGTCAAGTTTCACGGAGCTAGCACAAACCGTGTTTGATTTAGAGTTTCAAACACATCTATCTATATAACAGAAAACAGAGTGAAACCTAAATTTCAAACTGTTACTGGAAACGAACGCTTGAACCTAGAAGAGTGAAAGTTGGGCAGCCAAGTGGGATTAGTGAACTGATCATTACCACCAAGTATCATCAAGATTTGGTGAAAAAATGTTTGCTGAGATTTCAGCAAACTAGTAGTTTTTTGGAAGCTTGGCAACCCCTTTCAAACGAAAGTGTTTTTCGCCAGTCTCTGCATGGGGTACTTCAAGAGGAAACAAACCATAGAGATAGAACTTAGAACTACTTCATTTTGTCAAGTTTCACGGAGCTAGCACAAACCGTGTTTGATTTAGAGTTTCGAGACATCTATCTATATAGCAGAAAACAGAGTGAAACCTAAAAATTCAAACTGTTACTGGAAACGAACGCTTGAACCTAGAAGAGTGTAAGTTGGGAAGCCAAGTGGGCTTAGTGAACTGATCATTTCCACCAAGTATCATCAAGATTTGGTGAAAAAATATTTGCTGAGATTTCAGCAAACTAGTAGTTTTTTGGAAGCTTGGCAACCCCTTTCAAATGAAAGTGTTTTTCGCCAGTCTCTGCATGGGGTACTTCAAGAGGAAACAAACCATAGAGATAGAACTTAGAACTACTTCATTTGGTCAAGTTTCAAGGAGCTAGCACAAACCGTGTTTGATTTAGAATTCCAAACACAGCTATCTATGTAGGAGAAAACAGAGTGAAACCTAAAAATTCAAACTGTTACTGGAAACGAATGCTTCAACCTAGAAGAATAAAAATTGGGCAGCCAAGTGGGATTAGTGAACTGATCATTAACACCAAGTATCATCAAGATTTGGTGAAAAAATGTTTGCTGAGATTTCAGCAAACTAGTAGTTTTTTGGAAGCTTGGCAACCCCTTTCAAACGAAAGTGTTTTTCGCCAGTCTCTGCATGGGGTACTTCAAGAGGAAACAAACCATAGAGATAGAACTTACAACAACTTCATTTGGTCAAGTTTCAAGGAGCTAGCACAAACCGTGTTTGATTTAGAATTCCAAACACAGCTATCTATGTAGGAGAAAACAGAGTGAAACCTAAAAATTCAAACTGTTACTGGAAACGAATGCTTCAACATAGAAGAATAAAAATTGGGCAGCCAAGTGGGATTAGTGAACTGATCATTACCACCAAGTATCATCAAGATTTGGTGAAAAAATGTTTGCTGAGATTTCAGCAAACGAGAAGTTTTTTGGAAGCTTGGCAACACCTTTCAAACGAAAGTGTTTTTCGCCAGTCTCTGCATGGGGTACTTCAAGAGGAAACAAACCATAGAGATAGAACTTAGAACTACTTCATTTTGTCAAGTATCACGGAGCTAGCACAAACCGTGTTTGATTTAGAGTTTCAAACACATCTATCTATATAACAGAAAACAGAGTGAAACCTAAATTTCAAACTGTTACTGGAAACGAACGCTTGAACCTAGAAGAGTGAAAGTTGGGCAGCCAAGTGGGATTAGTGAACTGATCATTACCACCAAGTATCATCAAGATTTGGTGAAAAAATGTTTGCTGAGATTTCAGCAAACTAGTAGTTTTTTGGAAGCTTGGCAACCCCTTTCAAACGAAAGTGTTTTTCGCCAGTCTCTGCATGGGGTACTTCAAGAGGAAACAAACCATAGAGATAGAACTTAGAACTACTTCATTTTGTCAAGTTTCACGGAGCTAGCACAAACCGTGTTTGATTTAGAGTTTCGAGACATCTATCTATATAGCAGAAAACAGAGTGAAACCTAAAAATTCAAACTGTTACTGGAAACGAACGCTTGAACCTAGAAGAGTGAAAGTTGGGCAGCCAAGTGGGCTTAGTGAACTGATCATTACCACAAAGTATCATCAAGATTTGGTGAAAAAATGTTTGCTGAGATTTCAGCAAACTAGTAGTTTTTTGGAAGCTTGGCAACCCCTTTCAAACGAAAGTGTTTTTCGCCAGTCTCTGCATGGGGTACTTCAAGAGGAAACAAACCATAGAGATAGAACTTAGAACTACTTCATTTTGTCAAGTTTCACGGAGCTAGCACAAACCGTGTTTGATTTAGAGTTTCGAGACATCTATCTATATAGCAGAAAACAGAGTGAAACCTAAAAATTCAAACTGTTACTGGAAACGAACGCTTGGACCTAGAAGAGTGAAAGTTGGGCAGCCAAGTGGGCTTAGTGAACTGATCATTACCACCAAGTATCATCAAGATTTGGTGAAAAAATGTTTGCTGAGATTTCAGCAAACTAGTAGTTTTTTGGAAGCTTGGCAACCCCTTTCAAACGAAAGTGTTTTTCGCCAGTCTCTGCATGGGGTACTTCAAGAGGAAACAAACCATAGAGATAGAACTTAGAACTACTTCATTTGGTCAAGTTTCAAGGAGCTAGCACAAACCGTGTTTGATTTAGAATTCCAAACACAGCTATCTATGTAGGAGAAAACAGAGTGAAACCTAAAAATTCAAACTGTTACTGGAAACGAATGCTTCAACCTAGAAGAATAAAAATTGGGCAGCCAAGTGGGATTAGTGAACTGATCATTACCACCAAGTATCATCAAGATTTGGTGAAAAAATGTTTGCTGAGATTTCAGCAAACTAGTAGTTTTTTGGAAGCTTGGCAACCCCTTTCAAACGAAAGTGTTTTTCGCCAGTCTCTGCATGGGGTACTTCAAGAGGAAACAAACCATAGAGATAGAACTTAGAACTACTTCATTTTGTCAAGTTTCACGGAGCTAGCACAAACCGTGTTTGATTTAGAGTTTCGAGACATCTATCTATATAGCAGAAAACAGAGTGAAACCTAAAAATTCAAACTGTTACTGGAAACGAACGCTTGAACCTAGAAGAGTGAAAGTTGGGCAGCCAAGTGAGATTAGTGAAGTGATCATTACCACCAAGTATCATCAAGATTTGGTGAAAAAATGTTTGCTGAGATTTCAGCAAACTAGTAGTTTTTTGGAAGCTTGGCAACCCCTTTCAAACGAAAGTGTTTTTCGCCAGTCTCTGCATGGGGTACTTCAAGAGGAAACAAACCATAGAGATAGAACTTAGAACTACTTCATTTGGTCAAGTTTCAAGGAGCTAGCACAAACCGTGTTTGATTTAGAATTCCAAACACAGCTATCTATGTAGGAGAAAACAGAGTGAAACCGAAAAATTCAAACTGTTACTGGAAACGAATGCTTCAACCTAGAAGAATAAAAATTGGGCAGCCAAGTGGGATTAGTGAACTGATCATTACCACCAAGTATCATCAAGATTTGGTGAAAAAATGTTTGCTGAGATTTCAGCAAACTAGTAGTTTTTTGGAAGCTTGGCAACCCCTTTCAAACGAAAGTGTTTTTCGCCAGTCTCTGCATGGGGTACTTCAAGAGGAAACAAACCATAGAGATAGAACTTACAACTACTTCATTTGGTCAAGTTTCAAGGAGCTAGCACAAACCGTGTTTGATTTAGAATTCCAAACACAGCTATCTATGTAGGAGAAAACAGAGTGAAACCTAAAAATTCAAACTGTTACTGGAAACGAATGCTTCAACATAGAAGAATAAAAATTGGGCAGCCAAGTGGGATTAGTGAACTGATCATTACCACCAAGTATCATCAAGATTTGGTGAAAAAATGTTTGCTGAGATTTCAGCAAACTAGTAGTTTTTTGGAAGCTTGGCAACCCCTTTCAAACGAAAGTGTTTACGCCAGTCTCTGCGTGGGGTACTTCAAGAGGAAACAAACCATAGAGATAGAACTTACAACTACTTCATTTTGTCAAGTTTCAAGGAGCTAGCACAAACCGTGTTTGATTTAGAGTTTCAAAGACATCTATCTATATAGCAGAAAACAGAGTGAAAAATAAATTTTCAAAGTGTTACTGGAAACGAACGCTTGAACCTAGAAGAGTAAAAATTGGGCAGCCAAGTGGGCTTAGTGAACTGATCATTACCACCAAGTATCATCAAGTTTTGGTGAAAAAATGTTTGCTGAGATTTCAGCAAACTAGTAGTTTTTTGGAAGCTTGGCAACCCCTTTAAAACGAAAGTGATTTTCGCCAGTCTCTGCATGGGGTACTTCAAGAGGAAACAAACCATAGAGATAGAACTTAGAACTACTTCATTTTGTCAAGTTTCACGGAGCTAGCACAAACCGTGTTTGATTTAGAGTTTCAAACACATCTATCTATATAACAGAAAACAGAGTGAAACCTAAATTTCAAACTGTTACTGGAAACGAACGCTTGAACCTAGAAGAGTGAAAGTTGGGCAGCCAAGTGGGATTAGTGAACTGATCATTACCACCAAGTATCATCAAGATTTGGTAAAAAAATGTTTGCTGAGATTTCAGCAAACTAGTAGTTTTTTGGAAGCTTGGCAACCCCTTTTAAACGAAAGTGTTTTTCGCCAGTCTCTGCATGGGGTACTTCAAGAGGAAACAAACCATAGAGATAGAACTTAGAACTACTTCATTTTGTCAAGTTTCACGGAGCTAGCACAAACCGTGTATGATTTAGAGTTTCGAGACATCTATCTATATAGCAGAAAACAGAGTGAAACCTAAAAATTCAAACTGTTACTGGAAACGAACGCTTGAACCTAGAAGAGTGAAAGTTGGGCAGCCAAGTGGGCTTAGTGAACTGATCATTTCCACCAAGTATCATCAAGATTTGGTGAAAAAATGTTTGCTGAGATTTCAGCAAACTAGTAGTTTTTTGGAAGCTTGGCAACCCCTTTCAAATGAAAGTGTTTTTCGCCAGTCTCTGCATGGGGTACTTCAAGAGGAAACAAACCATAGAGATAGAACTTAGAACTACTTCATTTGGTCAAGTTTCAAGGAGCTAGCACAAACCGTGTTTGATTTAGAATTCCAAACACAGCTATCTATGTAGGAGAAAACAGAGTGAAACCTAAAAATTCAAACTGTTACTGGAAACGAATGCTTCAACCTAGAAGAATAAAAATTGGGCAGCCAAGTGGGATTAGTGAACTGATCATTACCACCAAGTATCATCAAGATTTGGTGAAAAAATGTTTGCTGAGATTTCAGCAAACTAGTAGTTTTTTGGAAGCTTGGCAACCCCTTTCAAACAAAAGTGTTTTTCGCCAGTCTCTGCATGGGGTACTTCAAGAGGAAACAAACCATAGAGATAGAACTTACAACTACTTCATTTGGTCAAGTTTCAAGGAGCTAGCACAAACCGTGTTTGATTTAGAATTCCAAACACAGCTATCTATGTAGGAGAAAACAGAGTGAAACCTAAAAATTCAAACTGTTACTGGAAACGAACGCTTGAACCTAGAAGAGTGAAAGTTGGGCAGCCAAGTGAGATTAGTGAACTGATCATTACCACCAAGTATCATCAAGATTTGGTGAAAAAATGTTTGCTGAGATTTCAGCAAACTAGTAGTTTTTTGGAAGCTTGGCAACCCCTTTCAAACGAAAGTGTTTTTCGCCAGTCTCTGCATGGGGTACTTCAAGAGGAAACAAACCATAGAGATAGAACTTAGAACTACTTCATTTTGTCAAGTTTCAAGGAGCTAGCACAAACCGTGTTTGATTTAGAGTTTCAAACACATCTATCTATATAGCAGAAAACAGAGTGAAACCTAAAAATTCAAAGTGTTACTGGAAACGAACGCTTGAAACTAGAAGAGTGAAAATTGGGCAGCCAAGTGGGCTTAGTGAACTGATCATTACCACCAAGTATCATCAAGATTTGGTGAAAAAATGTTTGCTGAGATTTCAGCAAACTAGTAGTTTTTTGGAAGCTTGGCAACCCCTTTCAAACGAAAGTGTTTTTCGCCAGTCTCTGCATGGGGTACTTCAAGAGGAAACAAACCATAGAGATAGAACTTAGAACTACTTCATTTTGTCAAGTTTCACGGAGCTAGCACAAACCGTGTTTGATTTAGAGTTTCAAACACATCTATCTATATAACAGAAAACAGAGTGAATCCTAAATTTCAAACTGTTACTGGAAACGAACGCTTGAACCTAGAAGAGTGAAAGTTGGGCAGCCAAATGGGATTAGTGAACTCTTCATTACCACCAAGTATCATCAAGATTTGGTGAAAAAATGTTTGCTGAGATTTCAGCAAACTAGTAGTTTTTTGGAAGCTTGGCAACCCCTTTCAAACGAAAGTGTTTTTCGCCAGTCTCTGCATGGGGTACTTCAAGAGGAAACAAACCATAGAGATAGAACTTAGAACTACTTCATTTTGTCAAGTTTCACGGAGCTAGCACAAACCGTGTTTGATTTAGAGTTTCGAGACATCTATCTATATAGCAGAAAACAGAGTGAAACCTAAAAATTCAAACTGTTACTGGAAACGAACGCTTGAACCTAGAAGAGTGAAAGTTGGGCAGCCAAGTGGGCTTAGTGAACTGATCATTACCACCAAGTATCATCAAGATTTGGTGAAAAAATGTTTGCTGAGATTTCAGCAAACTAGTAGTTTTTTGGAAGCTTGGCAACCCCTTTCAAATGAAAGTGTTTTTCGCCAGTCTCTGCATGGGGTACTTCAAGAGGAAACAAACCATAGAGATTGAACTTAGAACTACTTCATTTGGTCAAGTTTCAAGGAGCTAGCACAAACCGTGTTTGATTTAGAATTCCAAACACAGCTATCTATGTAGGAGAAAACATAGTGAAACCTAAAAATTCAAACTGTTACTGGAAACGAATGCTTCAACCTAGAAGAATAAAAATTGGGCAGCCAAGTGGGAATAGTGAACTGATCATTACCACCAAGTATCATCAAGATTTGGTGAAAAAATGTTTGCTGAGATTTCAGCAAACTAGTAGTTTTTTGGAAGCTTCGCAACCCCTTTCAAACGAAAGTGTTTTTCGCCAGTCTCTGCATGGGGTACTTCAAGAGGAAACAAACCATAGAGATAGAACTTACAACTACTTCATTTTGTCAAGTTTCAAGGAGCTAGCACAAATCGTGTTTGATTTAGAGTTTCAAAGACATCTATCTATATAGCAGAAAACAGAGTGAAACCTAAAATTTCAAAGTGTTACTGGAAACGAACGCTTGAACCTAGAAGAGTAAAAATTGGGCAGCCAAGTGGGCTTAGTGAACTGATCATTACCACCAAGTATCATCAAGTTTTGGTGAAAAAATGTTTGCTGAGATTTCAGCAAACTAGTAGTTTTTTGGAAGCTTGGCAACCCCTTTAAAACGAAAGTGATTTTCGCCAGTCTCTGCATGGGGTACTTCAAGAGGAAACAAACCATAGAGATAGAACTTAGAACTACTTCATTTGCTCAAGTTTCAAGGAGCTAGCACAAACCGTGTTTGATTTAGAGTTTCAAACACATCTATCTATATAGCAGAAAACAGAGTGAAACCTTAAAATTCAAAGTGTTACTGGAAACGAACGCTTGAACCTAGAAGAGTGAAAATTGGGCAGCCAAGTGGGCTTAGTGAACTGATCATTACCACCAAGTATCATCAAGATTTGGTGAAAAAATGTTTGCTGAGATTTCAGCAAACTAGTAGTTTTTTGGAAACTTGGCAACCCCTTTCAAACGAAAGTGTTCTTCGCCAGTCTCTGCATGGGGTACTTCAAGAGGAAACAAACCATAGAGATAGAACTTAGAACTACTTCATTTTGTCAAGTTTCACGGAGCTACCACAAACCGTGTTTGATTTAGAGTTTCAAACACATCTATCTATATAACAGAAAACAGAGTGAAACCTAAAAATTCAAACTGTTACTGGAAACGAACGCTTGAACCTAGAAGAGTGAAAGTTGGGCAGCCAAGTGAGATTAGTGAACTGATCATTACCACCAAGTATCATCAAGATTTGGTGAAAAAATGTTTGCTGAGATTTCAGCAAACTAGTAGTTTTTTGGAAGCTTGGCAACCCCTTTCAAACGAAAGTGTTTTTCGCCAGTCTCTGCGTGGGGTACTTCAAGAGGAAACAAACCATAGAGATAGAACTTAGAACTACTTCATTTTGTCACGTTTCAAGGAGCTAGCACAAACCGTGTTTGATTTAGAGTTTCAAACACATCTATCTATATAGCAGAAAACAGAGTGAAACCTAAAAATTCAAAGTGTTACTGGAAACGAACGCTTGAACCTAGAAGAGTGAAAATTGGGCAGCCAAGTGGGCTTAGTGAACTGATCATTACCACCAAGTATCATCAAGATTTGGTGAAAAAATGTTTGCTGAGATTTCAGCAAACGAGAAGTTTTTTGGAAGCTTGGCAACACCTTTCAAACGAAAGTTTTCTTCGCCAGTCTCTGCATGGGGTACTTCAAGAGGAAACAAACCATAGAGATAGAACTTAGAACTACTTCATTTTGTCAAGTTTCACGGAGCTAGCACAAACCGTGTTTGATTTAGAGTTTCAAACACATCTATCTATATAACAGAAAACAGAGTGAAACCTAAATTTGAAACTGTTACTGGAAACGAACGCTTGAACCTAGAAGAGTGAAAGTTGGGCAGCCAAGTGGGATTAGTGAACTGATCATTACCACCAAGTATCATCAAGATTTGGTGAAAAAATGTTTGCTGAGATTTCAGCAAACTAGTAGTTTTTGGAAGCTTGGCAACCCCTTTCAAACGAAAGTGTTTTTCGCCAGTCTCTGCATGGGGTACTTCAAGAGGAAACAAACCATAGAGATAGAACTTAGAACTACTTCATTTGCTCAAGTTTCAAGGAGCTAGCACAAACCGTGTTTGATTTAGAGTTTCAAACACATCTATCTATATAGCAGAAAACAGAGTGAAACCTTAAAATTCAAACTGTTACTGGAAACGAACGCTTGAACCTAGAAGAGTGAAAGTTGGGCAGCCAAGTGACATTAGTGAACTGATCATTACCACCAAGTATCATCAAGATTTGGTGAAAAAATGTTTGCTGAGATTTCAGCAAACTAGTAGTTTTTTGGAAGCTTGGCAACCCCTTTCAAACGAAAGTGTTTTTCGCCAGTCTCTGCATGGGGTACTTCAAGAGGAAACAAACCATAGAGATAGAACTTACAACTACTTCATTTTGTCAAGTTTCAAGGAGCTAGCACAAATCGTGTTTGATTTAGAGTTTCAAAGACATCTATCTATATAGCAGAAAACAGAGTGAAACCTAAAATTTCAAAGTGTTACTGGAAACGAACGCTTGAACCTAGAAGAGTAAAAATTGGGCAGCCAAGTGGGCTTAGTGAACTGATCATTACCACCAAGTATCATCAAGTTTTGGTGAAAAAATGTTTGCTGAGATTTCAGCAAACTAGTAGTTTTTTGGAAGCTTGGCAACCCCTTTAAAACGAAAGTGATTTTCGCCAGTCTCTGCATGGGGTACTTCAAGAGGAAACAAACCATAGAGATAGAACTTAGAACTACTTCATTTGCTCAAGTTTCAAGGAGCTAGCACAAACCGTGTTTGATTTAGAGTTTCAAACACATCTATCTATATAGCAGAAAACAGAGTGAAACCTTAAAATTCAAAGTGTTACTGGAAACGAACGCTTGAACCTAGAAGAGTGAAAATTGGGCAGCCAAGTGGGCTTAGTGAACTGATCATTACCACCAAGTATCATCAAGATTTGGTGAAAAAATGTTTGCTGAGATTTCAGCAAACTAGTAGTTTTTTGGAAACTTGGCAACCCCTTTCAAACGAAAGTGTTCTTCGCCAGTCTCTGCATGGGGTACTTCAAGAGGAAACAAACCATAGAGATAGAACTTAGAACTACTTCATTTTGTCAAGTTTCACGGAGCTACCACAAACCGTGTTTGATTTAGAGTTTCAAACACATCTATCTATATAGCAGAAAACAGAGTGAAACCTAAAAATTCAAACTGTTACTGGAAACGAACGCTTGAACCTAGAAGAGTGAAAGTTGGGCAGCCAAGTGAGATTAGTGAACTGATCATTACCACCAAGTATCATCAAGATTTGGTGAAAAAATGTTTGCTGAGATTTCAGCAAACTAGTAGTTTTTTGGAAGCTTGGCAACCCCTTTCAAACGAAAGTGTTTTTCGCCAGTCTCTGCGTGGGGTACTTCAAGAGGAAACAAACCATAGAGATAGAACTTAGAACTACTTCATTTTGTCAAGTTTCAAGGAGCTAGCACAAACCGTGTTTGATTTAGAGTTTCAAACACATCTATCTATATAGCAGAAAACAGAGTGAAACCTAAAAATTCAAAGTGTTACTGGAAACGAACGCTTGAACCTAGAAGAGTGAAAATTGGGCAGCCAAGTGGGCTTAGTGAACTGATCATTACCACCAAGTATCATCAAGATTTGGTGAAAAAATGTTTGCTGAGATTTCAGCAAACGAGAAGTTTTTTGGAAGCTTGGCAACACCTTTCAAACGAAAGTTTTCTTCGCCAGTCTCTGCATGGGGTACTTCAAGAGGAAACAAACCATAGAGATAGAACTTAGAACTACTTCATTTTGTCAAGTTTCACGGAGCTAGCACAAACCGTGTTTGATTTAGAGTTTCAAACACATCTATCTATATAACAGAAAACAGAGTGAAACCTAAATTTGAAACTGTTACTGGAAACGAACGCTTGAACCTAGAAGAGTGAAAGTTGGGCAGCCAAGTGGGATTAGTGAACTGATCATTACCACCAAGTATCATCAAGATTTGGTGAAAAAATGTTTGCTGAGATTTCAGCAAACTAGTAGTTTTTGGAAGCTTGGCAACCCCTTTCAAACGAAAGTGTTTTTCGCCAGTCTCTGCATGGGGTACTTCAAGAGGAAACAAACCATAGAGATAGAACTTAGAACTACTTCATTTGCTCAAGTTTCAAGGAGCTAGCACAAACCGTGTTTGATTTAGAGTTTCAAAGACATCTATCTATATAGCAGAAAACAGAGTGAAACCTAAAAATTCAAAGTGTTACTGGAAACGAACGCTTGAACCTAGAAGAGTGAAAATTGGGCAGCCAAGTGGGCTTAGTGAACTGATCATTACCACCAAGTATCATCAAGATTTGGTGAAAAAATGTTTGCTGAGATTTCAGCAAACTAGTAGTTTTTTGGAAACTTGGCAACCCCTTTCAAACGAAAGTGTTCTTCGCCAGTCTCTGCATGGGGTACTTCAAGAGGAAACAAACCATAGAGATAGAACTTAGAACTACTTCATTTTGTCAAGTTTCACGGAGCTACCACAAACCGTGTTTGATTTAGAGTTTCAAACACATCTATCTATATAACAGAAAACAGAGTGAAACCTAAAAATTCAAACTGTTACTGGAAACGAACGCTTGAACCTAGAAGAGTGAAAGTTGGGCAGCCAAGTGACATTAGTGAACTGATCATTACCACCAAGTATCATCAAGATTTGGTGAAAAAATGTTTGCTGAGATTTCAGCAAACTAGTAGTTTTTTGGAAGCTTGGCAACCCCTTTCAAACGAAAGTGTTTTTCGCCAGTCTCTGCATGGGGTACTTCAAGAGGAAACAAACCATAGAGATAGAACTTAGAACTACTTCATTTTGTCAAGTTTCAAGGAGCTAGCACAAACCGTGTTTGATTTATAGTTTCAAACACATCTATCTATATAGCAGAAAACAGAGTGAAACCTAAAAATTCAAACTGTTACTGGAAACAAATGCTTCAACATAGAAGAATAAAAATTGGGCAGCCAAGTGGGATTAGTGAACTGATCATTACCACCAAGTATCATCAAGATTTGGTGAAAAAATGTTTGCTGAGATTTCAGCAAACTAGTAGTTTTTTGGAAGCTTGGCAACCCCTTTCAAACGAAAGTGTTTTTCGCCAGTCTCTGCATGGGGTACTTCAAGAGGAAACAAACCATAGAGATAGAACTTAGAACTACTTCATTTTGTCAAGTTTCACGGAGCTAGCACAAACCGTGTTTGATTTAGAGTTTCGAGACATCTATATAGCAGAAAACAGAGTGAAACCTAAAAATTCAAACTGTTACTGGAAACGAACGCTTGAACCTAGAAGAGTGAAAGTTGGGCAGCCAAGTGGGCTTAGTGAACTGATCATTACCACAAAGTATCATCAAGATTTGGTGAAAAAATGTTTGCTGAGATTTCAGCAAACTAGTAGTTTTTTGGAAGCTTGGCAACCCCTTTCAAACGAAAGTGTTTTTCGCCAGTCTCTGCATGGGGTACTTCAAGAGGAAACAAACCATAGAGATAGAACTTAGAACTACTTCATTTTGTCAAGTTTCACGGAGCTAGCACAAACCGTGTTTGATTTAGAGTTTCGAGACATCTATCTATATAGCAGAAAACAGAGTGAAACCTAAAAATTCAAACTGTTACTGGAAACGAACGCTTGAACCTAGAAGAGTGAAAGTTGGGCAGCCAAGTGGGCTTAGTGAACTGATCATTACCACCAAGTATCATCAAGATTTGGTGAAAAAATGTTTGCTGAGATTTCAGCAAACTAGTAGTTTTTTGGAAGCTTGGCAACCCCTTCCAAACGAAAGTGTTTTTCGCCAGTCTCTGCATGGGGTACTTCAAGAGGAAACAAACCATAGAGATAGATCTTAGACTACTTCATTTGGTCAAGTTTCAAGGAGCTAGCACAAACCGTGTTTGATTTAGAATTCCAAACACAGCTATCTATGTAGGAGAAAACAGAGTGAAACCTAAAAATTCAAACTGTTACTGGAAACGAATGCTTCAACATAGAAGAATAAAAATTGGGCAGCCAAGTGGGTTTAGTGAACTGATCATTACCACCAAGTATCATCAAGATTTGGTGAAAAAATGTTTGCTGAGATTTCAGCAAACTAGTAGTTTTTTGGAAGCTTGGCAACCCCTTTCAAACGAAAGTGTTTTTCGCCAGTCTCTGCATGGGGTACTTCAAGAAAACAAACCATAGAGAGAGAACTTACAACTACTTCATTTTGTCAAGTTTCAAGGAGCTAGCACAAACCGTGTTTGATTTAGAGTTTCAAAGACATCTATCTATATAGCAGAAAAAAGAGTGAAACCTAAAAATTCAAAGTGTTACTGGAAACGAACGCTTGAACCTAGAAGAGTGAAAATTGGGCAGCCAAGTGGGCTTAGTGAACTGATCATTACCACCAAGTATCATCAAGATTTGGTGAAAAAATGTTTGCTGAGATTTCAGCAAACTAGTAGTTTTTTGGAAACTTGGCAACCCCTTTCAAACGAAAGTGTTCTTCGCCAGTCTCTGCATGGGGTACTTCAAGAGGAAACAAACCATAGAGATAGAACTTAGAACTACTTCATTTTGTCAAGTTTCAAGGAGCTAGCACAAACCGTGTTTGATTTAGAGTTTCAAACACATCTATCTATATAGCAGAAAACAGAGTGAAACCTAAAAATTCAAAGTGTTACTGGAAACGAACGCTTGAACCTAGAAGAGTGAAAATTGGGCAGCCAAGTGGGCTTAGTGAAGTGATCATTACCACCAAGTATCATCAAGATTTGGTGAAAAAATGTTTGCTGAGATTTCAGCAAACGAGAAGTTTTTTGGAGGCTTGGCAACACCTTTCAAACGAAAGTGTTCTTCGCCAGTCTCTGCATGGGGTACTTCAAGAGGAAACAAACCATAGAGATAGAACTTAGAACTACTTCATTTTGTCAAGTTTCACGGAGCTAGCACAAACCGTGTTTGATTTAGAGTTTCAAACACATCTATCTATATAACAGAAAACAGAGTGAAACCTAAAATTCAAAGTGTTACTGGAAACGAACGCTTGAACCTAGAAGAGTGAAAGTTGGGCAGCCAAGTGGGATTAGTGAACTGATCATTACCACCAAGTATCATCAAGATTTGGTGAAAAAATGTTTGCTGAGATTTCAGCAAACTAATAGTTTTTTGGAAGCTTGGCAACCCCTTTCAAACGAAAGTGTTTTTCGCCAGTCTCTGCATGGGGTACTTCAAGAGGAAACAAACCATAGAGATAGAACTTAGAACTACTTCATTTTGTCAAGTTTCACGGAGCTAGCACAAACCGTGTTTGATTTAGAGTTTCGAGACATCTATCTATATAGCAGAAAACAGAGTGAAACCTAAAAATTCAAACTGTTACTGGAAACGAACGCTTGAACCTAGAAGAGTGAAAGTTGGGCAGCCAAGTGGGCTTAGTGAACTGATCATTACCACCAAGTATCATCAAGATTTGGTGAAAAAATGTTTGCTGAGATTTCAGCAAACTAGTAGTTTTTTGGAAGCTTGGCAACCCCTTTCAAATGAAAGTGTTTTTCGCCAGTCTCTGCATGGGGTACTTCAAGAGGAAACAAACCATAGAGATAGAACTTAGAACTACTTCATTTGGTCAAGTTTCAAGGAGCTAGCACAAACCGTGTTTGATTTAGAATTCCAAACACAGCTATCTATGTAGGAGAAAACAGAGTGAAACCTAAAAATTCAAACTGTTACTGGAAACGAATGCTTCAACCTAGAAGAATAAAAATTGGGCAGCCAAGTGGGCTTAGTGAACTGATCATTACCACCAAGTATCATCAAGATTTGGTGAAAAAATGTTTGCTGAGATTTCAGCAAACTAGTAGTTTTTTGGAAACTTGGCAACCCCTTTCAAACGAAAGTGTTCTTCGCCAGTCTCTGCATGGGGTACTTCAAGAGGAAACAAACCATAGAGATAGAACTTAGAACTACTTCATTTTGTCAAGTTTCAAGGAGCTAGCACAAACCGTGTTTGATTTAGAGTTTCAAACACATCTATCTATATAGCAGAAAACAGAGTGAAACCTAAAAATTCAAAGTGTTACTGGAAACGAACGCTTGAACCTAGAAGAGTGAAAATTGGGCAGCCAAGTGGGCTTAGTGAACTGATCATTACCACCAAGTATCATCAAGATTTGGTGAAAAAATGTTTGCTGAGATTTCAGCAAACGAGAAGTTTTTTGGAAGCTTGGCAACACCTTTCAAACGAAAGTGTTCTTCGCCAGTCTCTGCATGGGGTACTTCAAGAGGAAACAAACCATAGAGATAGAACTTAGAACTACTTCATTTTGTCAAGTTTCACGGAGCTAGCACAAACCGTGTTTGATTTAGAGTTTCAAACACATCTATCTATATAACAGAAAACAGAGTGAAACCTAAATTTCAAACTGTTACTGGAAACGAACGCTTGAACCTAGAAGAGTGAAAGTTGGGCAGCCAAGTGGGATTAGTGAACTGATCATTACCACCAAGTATCATCAAGATTTGGTGAAAAAATGTTTGCTGAGATTTCAGCAAACTAATAGTTTTTTGGAAGCTTGGCAACCCCTTTCAAACGAAAGTGTTTTTCGCCAGTCTCTGCATGGGGTACTTCAAGAGGAAACAAACCATAAAGATAGAACTTAGAACTACTTCATTTTGTCAAGTTTCACGGAGCTAGCACAAACCGTGTTTGATTTAGAGTTTCGAGACATCTATCTATATAGCAGAAAACAGAGTGAAACCTAAAAATTCAAACTGTTACTGGAAACGAACGCTTGAACCTAGAAGAGTGAAAGTTGGGCAGCCAAGTGGGCTTAGTGAACTGATCATTACCACCAAGTATCATCAAGATTTGGTGAAAAAAATGTTTGCTGAGATTTCAGCAAACTAGTAGTTTTTTGGAAGCTTGGCAACCCCTTTCAAACGAAAGTGTTTTTCGCCAGTCTCTGCATGGGGTACTTCAAGAGGAAACAAACCATAGAGATAGAACTTAGAACTACTTCATTTGGTCAAGTTTCAAGGAGCTAGCACAAACCGTGTTTGATTTAGAATTCCAAACACAGCTATCTATGTAGGAGAAAACAGAGTGAAACCTAAAAATTCAAACTGTTACTGGAAACGAATGCTTCAACCTAGAAGAATAAAAATTGGGCAGCCAAGTGGGATTAGTGAGCTGATCATTACCACCAAGTATCATCAAGATTTGGTGAAAAAATGTTTGCTGAGATTTCAGCAAACTAGTAGTTTTTTGGAAGCTTGGCAACCCCTTTCAAACGAAAGTGTTTTTCGCCATTCTCTGCATGGGGTACTTCAAGAGGAAACAAACCATAGAGATAGAACTTACAACTACTTCATTTGGTCAAGTTTCAAGGAGCTAGCACAAACCGTGTTTGATTTAGAATTCCAAACACAGCTATCTATGTAGGAGAAAACAGAGTGAAACCTAAAAATTCAAACTGTTACTGGAAACGAATGCTTCAACCTAGAAGAATAAAAATTGGGCAGCCAAGTGGGAATAGTGAACTGATCATTACCACCAAGTATCATCAAGATTTGGTGAAAAAATGTTTGCTGAGATTTCAGCAAACTAGTAGTTTTTTGGAAGCTTGGCAACCCCTTTCAAACGAAAGTGTTCTTCGCCAGTCTCTGCATGGGGTACTTCAAGAGGAAACAAACCATAGAGATAGAACTTAGAACTACTTCATTTTGTCAAGTTTCACGGAGCTACCACAAACCGTGTTTGATTTAGAGTTTCAAACACATCTATCTATATAACAGAAAACAGAGTGAAACCTAAAAATTCAAAGTGTTACTGGAAACGAACGCTTGAACCTAGAAGAGTGAAAATTGGGCAGCCAAGTGGGCTTAGTGAACTGATCATTACCACCAAGTATCATCAAGATTTGGTGAAAAAATGTTTGCTGAGATTTCAGCAAACGAGAAGTTTTTTGGAAGCTTGGCAACACCTTTCAAACGAAAGTGTTCTTCGCCAGTCTCTGCATGGGGTACTTCAAGAGGAAACAAACCATAGAGATAGAACTTAGAACTACTTCATTTTGTCAAGTTTCACGGAGCTAGCACAAACCGTGTTTGATTTAGAGTTTCAAACACATCTATCTATATAACAGAAAACAGAGTGAAACCTAAATTTCAAACTGTTACTGGAAACGAACGCTTGAACCTAGAAGAGTGAAAGTTGGGCAGCCAAGTGGGATTAGTGAACTGATCATTACCACCAAGTATCATCAAGATTTGGTGAAAAAATGTTTGCTGAGATTTCAGCAAACTAGTAGTTTTTTGGAAGCTTGGCAACCCCTTTCAAACGAAAGTGTTTTTCGCCAGTCTCTGCATGGGGTACTTCAAGAGGAAACAAACCATAGAGATAGAACTTAGAACTACTTCATTTTGTCAAGTTTCACGGAGCTACCACAAACCGTGTTTGATTTAGAGTTTCAAACACATCTATCTATATAGCAGAAAACAGAGTGAAACCTAAAAATTCAAAGTGTTACTGGAAACGAACGCTTGAACCTAGAAGAGTGAAAGTTGGGCAGCCAAGTGAGATTAGTGAACTGATCATTACCACCAAGTATCATCAAGATTTGGTGAAAAAATGTTTGCTGAGATTTCAGCAAACTAGTAGTTTTTTGGAAGCTTGGCAACCCCTTTCAAACGAAAGTGTTTTTCGCCAGTCTCTGCATGGGGTACTTCAAGAGGAAACAAACCATAGAGATAGAACTTAGAACTACTTCATTTTGTCAAGTTTCACGGAGCTAGCACAAACCGTGTTTGATTTAGAGTTTCAAAGACATCTATCTATATAGCAGAAAACAGAGTGAAACCTAAAATTTCAAAGTGTTACTGGAAACGAACGCTTGAACCTAGAAGAGTAAAAATTGGGCAGCCAAGTGGGCTTAGTGAACTGATCATTACCACCAAGTATCATCAAGTTTTGGTGAAAAAATGTTTGCTGAGATTTCAGCAAACTAGTAGTTTTTTGGAAGCTTGGCAAACCCTTTAAAACGAAAGTGATTTTCGCCAGTCTCTGCATGGGGTACTTCAAGAGGAAACAAACCATAGAGATAGAACTTAGAACTACTTCATTTGCTCAAGTTTCAAGGAGCTAGCACAAACCGTGTTTGATTTAGAGTTTCAAACACATCTATCTATATAGCAGAAAACAGAGTGAAACCTAAAAATTCAAAGTGTTACTGGAAACGAACGCTTGAACCTAGAAGAGTGAAATTGGGCAGCCAAGTGGGCTTAGTGAACTGATCATTACCACCAAGTATCATCAAGATTTGGTGAAAAAATGTTTGCTGAGATTTCAGCAAACTAGTAGTTTTTTGGAAACTTGGCAACCCCTTTCAAACGAAAGTGTTCTTCGCCAGTCTCTGCATGGGGTACTTCAAGAGGAAACAAACCATAGAGATAGAACTTAGAACTACTTCATTTTGTCAAGTTTCACGGAGCTACCACAAACCGTGTTTGATTTAGAGTTTCAAACACATCTATCTATATAACAGAAAACAGAGTGAAACCTAAAAATTCAAACTGTTACTGGAAACGAACGCTTGAACCTAGAAGAGTGAAAGTTGGGCAGCCAAGTGAGATTAGTGAACTGATCATTACCACCAAGTATCATCAAGATTTGGTGAAAAAATGTTTGCTGAGATTTCAGCAAACTAGTAGTTTTTTGGAAGCTTGGCAACCCCTTTCAAACGAAAGTGTTTTTCGCCAGTCTCTGCATGGGGTACTTCAAGAGGAAACAAACCATAGAGATAGAACTTAGAACTACTTCATTTTGTCAAGTTTCACGGAGCTAGCACAAACCGTGTTTGATTTAGAGTTTCAAAGACATCTATCTATATAGCAGAAAACAGAGTGAAACCTAAAATTTCAAAGTGTTACTGGAAACGAACGCTTGAACCTAGAAGAGTAAAAATTGGGCAGCCAAGTGGGCTTAGTGAACTGATCATTACCACCAAGTATCATCAAGTTTTGGTGAAAAAATGTTTGCTGAGATTTCAGCAAACTAGTAGTTTTTTGGAAGCTTGGCAACCCCTTTAAAACGAAAGTGATTTTCGCCAGTCTCTGCATGGGGTACTTCAAGAGGAAACAAACCATAGAGATAGAACTTAGAACTACTTCATTTGCTCAAGTTTCAAGGAGCTAGCACAAACCGTGTTTGATTTAGAGTTTCAAACACATCTATCTATATAGCAGAAAACAGAGTGAAACCTAAAAATTCAAAGTGTTACTGGAAACGAACGCTTGAACCTAGAAGAGTGAAAATTGGGCAGCCAAGTGGGCTTAGTGAACTGATCATTACCACCAAGTATCATCAAGATTTGGTGAAAAAATGTTTGCTGAGATTTCAGCAAACTAGTAGTTTTTTGGAAACTTGGCAACCCCTTTCAAACGAAAGTGTTCTTCGCCAGTCTCTGCATGGGGTACTTCAAGAGGAAACAAACCATAGAGATAGAACTTAGAACTACGTCATTTTGTCAAGTTTCACGGAGCTACCACAAACCGTGTTTGATTTAGAGTTTCAAACACATCTATCTATATAACAGAAAACAGAGTGAAACCTAAAAATTCAAACTGTTACTGGAAACGAACGCTTGAACCTAGAAGAGTGAAAGTTGGGCAGCCAAGTGAGATTAGTGAACTGATCATTACCACCAAGTATCATCAAGATTTGGTGAAAAAATGTTTGCTGAGATTTCAGCAAACTAGTAGTTTTTTGGAAGCTTGGCAACCCCTTTCAAACGAAAGTGTTTTTCGCCAGTCTCTGCATGGGGTACTTCAAGAGGAAACAAACCATAGAGATAGAACTTAGAACTACTTCATTTTGTCAAGTTTCAAGGAGCTAGCACAAACCGTGTTTGATTTAGAGTTTCAAACACATGTATCTATATAGCAGAAAACAGAGTGAAACCTAAAAATTCAAAGTGTTACTGGAAACGAACGCTTGAACCTAGAAGAGTGAAAATTGGGCAGCCAAGTGGGCTTAGTGAACTGATCATTACCACCAAGTATCATCAAGATTTGGTGAAAAAATGTTTGCTGAGATTTCAGCAAACGAGAAGTTTTTTGGAAGCTTGGCAACACCTTTCAAACGAAAGTGTTCTTCGACAGTCTCTGCATGGGGTACTTCAAGAGGAAACAAACCATAGAGACAGAACTTAGAACTACTTCATTTTGTCAAGTTTCACGGAGCTAGCACAAACCGTGTTTGATTTAGAGTTTCAAACACATCTATCTATATAACAGAAAACAGAGTGAAACCTAAATTTCAAACTGTTACTGGAAACGAACGCTTGAACCTAGACGAGTGAAAGTTGGGCAGCCAAGTGGGATTAGTGAACTGATCATTACCACCAAGTATCATCAAGATTTGGTGAAAAAATGTTTGCTGAGATTTCAGCAAACTAGTAGTTTTTTGGAAGCTTGGCAACCCCTTTCAAACGAAAGTGTTTTTCGCCAGTCTCTGCATGGGGTACTTCAAGAGGAAACAAACCATAGAGATAGAACTTAGAACTACTTCATTTTGTCAAGTTTCACGGAGCTAGCACAAACCGTGTTTGATTTAGAGTTTCGAGACATCTATCTATATAGCAGAAAACAGAGTGAAACCTAAAAATTCAAACTGTTACTGGAAACGAATGCTTGAACCTAGAAGAGTGAAAGTTGGGCAGCCAAGTGGGCTTAGTGAACTGATCATTACCACCAAGTATCATCAAGATTTGGTGAAAAAATGTTTGCTGAGATTTCAGCAAACTAGTAGTTTTTTGGAAGCTTGGCAACCCCTTTCAAACGAAAGTGTTTTTCGCCAGTCTCTGCATGGGGTACTTCAAGAGGAAACAAACCATAGAGATAGATCTTAGACTACTTCATTTGGTCAAGTTTCAAGGAGCTAGCACAAACCCTGTTTGATTTAGAATTCCAAACACAGCTATCTATGTAGGAGAAAACAGAGTGAAACCTAAAAATTCAAACTGTTACTGGAAACGAATGCTTCAACATAGAAGAATAAAAATTGGGCAGCCAAGTGGGCTTAGTGAACTGATCATTACCACCAAGTATCATCAAGTTTTGGTGAAAAAATGTTTGCTGAGATTTCAGCAAACTAGTAGTTTTTTGGAAGCTTGGCAACCCCTTTAAAACGAAGTGATTTTCGCCAGTCTCTGCATGGGGTACTTCAAGAGGAAACAAACCTTAGAGATAGAACTTAGAACTACTTCATTTGCTCAAGTTTCAAGGAGCTAGCACAAACCGTGTTTGATTTAGAGTTTCAAGCACATCTATCTATATAGCAGAAAACAGAGTGAAACCTAAAAATTCAAAGTGTTACTGGAAACGAACGCTTGAACCTAGAAGAGTGAAAATTGGGCAGCCAAGTGGGCTTAGTGAACTGATCATTACCACCAAGTATCATCAAGATTTGGTGAAAAAATGTTTGCTGAGATTTCAGCAAACTAGTAGTTTTTTGGAAACTTGGCAACCCCTTTCAAACGAAAGTGTTCTTCGCCAGTCTCTGCATGGGGTACTTCAAGAGGAAACAAACCATAGAGATAGAACTTAGAACTACTTCATTTTGTCAAGTTTCACGGAGCTACCACAAACCGTGTTTGATTTAGAGTTTCAAACACATCTATCTATATAACAGAAAACAGAGTGAAACCTAAAAATTCAAACTGTTACTGGAAACGAACGCTTGAACCTAGAAAAGTGAAAGTTGGGCAGCCAAGTGAGATTAGTGAACTGATCATTACCACCAAGTATCATCAAGATTTGGTGAAAAAATGTTTGCTGAGATTTCAGCAAACTAGTAGTTTTTTGGAAGCTTGGCAACCCCTTTCAAACGAAAGTGTTTTTCGCCAGTCTCTGCATGGGGTACTTCAAGAGGAAACAAACCATAGAGATAGAACTTAGAACTACTTCATTTTGTCAAGTTTCAAGGAGCTAGCACAAACCGTGTTTGATTTAGAGTTTCAAACACATCTATCTATATAGCAGAAAACAGAGTGAAACCTAAAAATTCAAAGTGTTACTGGAAACGAACGCTTGAACCTAGAAGAGTGAAAATTGGGCAGCCAAGTGGGCTTAGTGAACTGATCATTACCACCAAGTATCATCAAGATTTGTTGAAAAAATGTTTGCTGAGATTTTAGCAAACGAGAAGTTTTTAGGAACCTTGGCAACACCTTTCAAACGAAAGTGTTCTTCGCCAGTCTCTGCATGGGGTACTTCAAGAGGAAACAAACCATAGAGATAGAACTTACAACTACTTCATTTTGTCAAGTTTCACGGAGCTAGCACAAACCGTGTTTGATTTAGAGTTTCAAACACATCTATCTATATAACAGAAAACAGAGTGAAACCTAAATTTCAAACTGTTACTGGAAACGAACGCTTGAACCTAGAAGAGTGAAAGTTGGGCAGCCAAGTGGGATTAGTGAACTGATCATTACCACCAAGTATCATCAAGATTTGGTGAAAAAATGTTTGCTGAGATTTCAGCAAACTAGTAGTTTTTTGGAAGCTTGGCAACCCCTTTCAAACGAAAGTGTTTTTCGCCAGTCTCTGCATGGGGTACTTCAAGAGGAAACAAACCATAGAGATAGAACTTAGAACTACTTCATTTTGTCAAGTTTCACGGAGCTAGCACAAACCGTGTTTGATTTAGAGTTTCGAGACATCTATCTATATAGCAGAAAACAGAGTGAAACCTAAAAATTCAAACTGTTACTGGAAACGAACGCTTGAACCTAGAAGAGTGAAAGTTGGGCAGCCAAGTGGGCTTAGTGAACTGATCATTACCACCAAGTATCATCAAGATTTGGTGAAAAAATGTTTGCTGAGATTTCAGCAAACTAGTAGTTTTTTGGAAGCTTGGCAACCCCTTTCAAACGAAAGTGTTTTTCGCCAGTCTCTGCATGGGGTACTTCAAGAGGAAACAAACCATAGAGATAGATCTTAGACTACTTCATTTGGTCAAGTTTCAAGGAGCTAGCACAAACCGTGTTTGATTTAGAATTCCAAACACAGCTATCTATGTAGGAGAAAACAGAGTGAAACCTAAAAATTCAAACTGTTACTGGAAACGAATGCTTCAACATAGAAGAATAAAAATTGGGCAGCCAAGTGGGATTAGTGAACTGATCATTACCACCAAGTATCATCAACATTTGGTAAAAAAATGTTTGCTGAGATTTCAGCAAACTAGTAGTTTTTTGGAAGCTTGGCAACCCCTTTCAAACGAAAGTGTTTTTCGCCAGTCTCTGCATGGGGTACTTCAAGAGGAAACAAACCATAGAGATAGAACTTACAACTACTTCATTTTGTCAAGTTTCAAGGAGCTAGCACAAACCGTGTTTGATTTAGAGTTTCAAAGACATCTATCTATATAGCAGAAAACAGAGTGAAACCTAAAATTTCAAAGTGTTACTGGAAACGAACGCTTGAACCTAGAAGAGTAAAAATTGGGCAGCCAAGTGGGCTTAGTTAACTGATCATTACCACCAAGTATCATCAAGTTTTGGTGAAAAAATGTTTGCTGAGATTTCAGCAAACTAGTAGTTTTTTGGAAGCTTGGCAACCCCTTTAAAACGAAAGTGATTTTCGCCAGTCTCTGCATGGGGTACTTCAAGAGGAAACAAACCATAGAGATAGAACTTAGAACTACTTCATTTGCTCAAGTTTCAAGGAGCTAGGACAAACCGTGTTTGATTTAGAGTTTCAAAGACATCTATCTATATAGCAGAAAACAGAGTGAAACCTAAAAATTCAAAGTGTTACTGGAAACGAACCCTTGAACCTAGAAGAGTGAAAATTGGGCAGCCAAGTGGGCTTAGTGAACTGATCATTACCACCATGTATCATCAAGATTTGGTGAAAAAATGTTTGCTGAGATTTCAGCAAACTAGTAGTTTTTTGGAAACTTGGCAACCCCTTTCAAACGAAAGTGTTCTTCGCCAGTCTCTGCATGGGGTACTTCAAGAGGAAACAAACCATAGAGATAGAACTTAGAACTACTTCATTTTGTCAAGTTTCACGGAGCTACCACAAACCGTGTTTGATTTAGAGTTTCAAACACATCTATCTATATAACAGAAAACAGAGTGAAACCTAAAAATTCAAACTGTTACTGGAAACGAACGCTTGAACCAAGAAGAGTGAAAGTTGGGCAGCCAAGTGAGATTAGTGAACTGATCATTACCACCAAGTATCATCAAGATTTGGTGAAAAAATGTTTGCTGAGATTTCAGCAAACTAGTAGTTTTTTGGAAGCTTGGCAACCCCTTTCAAACGAAAGTGTTTTTCGCCAGTCTCTGCATGGGGTACTTCAAGAAAAAACAAACCATAGAGATAGAACTTAGAACTACTTCATTTTGTCAAGTTTCAAGGAGCTAGCACAAACCGTGTTTGATTTAGAGTTTCAAACACATCTATCTATATAGCAGAAAACAGAGTGAAACCTAAAAATTCAAAGTGTTACTGGAAACGAAAGCTTGAACCTAGAAGAGTGAAAATTGGGCAGCCAAGTGGGCTTAGTGAACTGATCATTACCACCAAGTATCATCAAGATTTGGTGAAAAAATGTTTGCTGAGATTTCAGCAAACGAGAAGTTTTTTCAAGCTTGGCAACACCTTTCAAACGAAGTGTTCTTCGCCAGTCTCTGCATGGGGTACTTCAAGAGGAAACAAACCATAGAGATAGAACTTACAACTACTTCATTTTGTCAAGTTTCACGGAGCTAGCACAAACCGTGTTTGATTTAGAGTTTCAAACACATCTATCTATATAACAGAAAACAGAGTGAAACCTAAATTTCAAACTGTTACTGGAAACGAACGCTTGAACCTAGAAGATTGAAAGTTGGGCAGCCAAGTGGGATTAGTGAACTGATCATTACCACCAAGTATCATCAAGATTTGGTGAAAAAATGTTTGCTGAGATTTCAGCAAACTAGTAGTTTTTTGGAAGCTTGGCAACCCCTTTCAAACGAAAGTGTTTTTCGCCAGTCTCTGCATGGGGTACTTCAAGAGGAAACAAACCATAGAGATAGAACTTAGAACTACTTCATTTTGTCAAGTTTCACGGAGCTAGCACAAACCGTGTTTGATTTAGAGTTTCGAGACATCTATCTATATAGCAGAAAACAGAGTGAAACCTAAAAATTCAAAGTGTTACTGGAAACGAACGCTTGAACCTAGAAGAGTGAAAGTTGGGCAGCCAAGTGGGCTTAGTGAACTGATCATTACCACCAAGTATCATCAAGATTTGGTGAAAAAATGTTTGCTGAGATTTCAGCAAACTAGTAGTTTTTTGGAAGCTTGGCAACCCCTTTCCAAATGAAAGTGTTTTTCGCCAGTCTCTGCATGGGGTACTTCAAGAGGAAACAAACCATAGAGATAGAACTTAGAACTACTTCATTTGGTGTCAAGTTTCAAGGAGCTAGCACAAACCGTGTTTGATTTAGAATTCCAAACACAGCTATCTATGTAGGAGAAAACAGAGTGAAACCTAAAAATTCAAACTGTTACTGGAAACGAATGCTTCAACCTAGAAGAATAAAAATTGGGCAGCCAAGTGGGATTAGTGAACTGATCATTACCACCAAGTATCATCAAGATTTGGTGAAAAAATATTTGCTGAGATTTCAGCAAACTAGTAGTTTTTTGGAAGCTTGGCAACCCCTTTCAAACGAAAGTGTTTTTCGCCAGTCTCTGCATGGGGTACTTCAAGAGGAAACAAACCATAGAGATAGAACTTAGAACTACTTCATTTGGTCAAGTTTCAAGGAGCTAGCACAAACCGTGTTTGATTTAGAATTCCAAACACAGCTATCTATGTAGGAGAAAACAGAGTGAAACCTAAAATTTCAAAGTGTTACTGGAACGAACGCTTGAACCTAGAAGAGTAAAAATTGGGCAGCCAAGTGGGCTTAGTGAACTGATCATTACCACCAAGTATCATCAAGTTTTGGTGAAAAAATATTTGCTGAGATTTCAGCAAACTAGTAGTTTTTGGAAGCTTGGCAACCCCTTTAAAACGAAAGTGATTTTCGCCAGTCTCTGCATGGGGTACTTCAAGAGGAAACAAACCATAGAGATAGAACTTAGAACTACTTCATTTGCTCAAGTTTCAAGGAGCTAGGACAAACCGTGTTTGATTTAGAGTTTCAAAGACATCTATCTATATAGCAGAAAACAGAGTGAAACCTAAAAATTCAAAGTGTTACTGGAAACGAACGCTTGAACCTAGAAGAGTGAAATTGGGCAGCCAAGTGGGCTTAGTGAACTGATCATTACCACCAAGTATCATCAAGATTTGGTGAAAAAATGTTTGCTGAGATTTCAGCAAACTAGTAGTTTTTTGGAAACTTGGCAACCCCTTTCAAACGAAAGTGTTCTTCGCCAGTCTCTGCATGGGGTACTTCAAGAGGAAACAAACCATAGAGATAGAACTTAGAACTACTTCATTTTGTCAAGTTTCACGGAGCTACCACAAACCGTGTTTGATTTAGAGTTTCAAACACATCTATCTATATAACAGAAAACAGAGTGAAACCTAAAAATTCAAACTGTTACTGGAAACGAACGCTTGAACCTAGAAGAGTGAAAGTTGGGCAGCCAAGTGAGATTAGTGAACTGATCATTACCACCAAGTATCATCAAGATTTGGTGAAAAAATGTTTGCTGAGATTTCAGCAAACTAGTAGTTTTTTGGAAGCTTGGCAACCCCTTTCAAACGAAAGTGTTTTTCGCCAGTCTCTGCATGGGGTACTTCAAGAGGAAACAAACCATAGAGATAGAACTTAGAACTACTTCATTTTGTCAAGTTTCAAGGAGCTAGCACAAACCGTGTTTGATTTAGAGTTTCAAACACATCTATCTATATAGCAGAAAACAGAGTGAAACCTAAAAATTCAAAGTGTTACTGGAAACGAACGCTTGAACCTAGAAGAGTGAAAATTGGGCAGCCAAGTGGGCTTAGTGAACTGATCATTACCACCAAGTATCATCAAGATTTGGTGAAAAAATGTTTGCTGAGATTTCAGCAAACGAGAAGTTTTTGGAAGCTTGGCAACACCTTTCAAACGAAAGTGTTCTTCGCCAGTCTCTGCATGGGGTACTTCAAGAGGAAACAAACCATAGAGATAGAACTTAGAACTCCTTCATTTTGTCAAGTTTCACGGAGCTAGCACAAACCGTGTTTGATTTAGAGTTTCAAACACATCTATCTATATAACAGAAAACAGAGTGAAACCTAAATTTCAAACTGTTACTGGAAACGAACGCTTGAACCTAGAAGAGTGAAAGTTGGGCAGCCAAGTGGGATTAGTGAACTGATCATTACCACCAAGTATCATCAAGATTTGGTGAAAAAATGTTTGCTGAGATTTCAGCAAACTAGTAGTTTTTTGGAAGCTTGGCAACCCCTTTCAAACGAAAGTGTTTTCGCCAGTCTCTGCATGGGGTACTTCAAGAGGAAACAAACCATAGAGATAGAACTTAGAACTACTTCATTTTGTCAAGTTTCACGGAGCTAGCACAAACCGTGTTTGATTTAGAGTTTCGAGACATCTATCTATATAGCAGAAAACAGAGTGAAACCTAAAAATTCAAACTGTTACTGGAAACGAACGCTTGAACCTAGAAGAGTGAAAGTTGGGCAGCCAAGTGGGCTTAGTGAACTGATCATTACCACCAAGTATCATCAAGATTTGGTGAAAAAATGTTTGCTGAGATTTCAGCAAACTAGTAGTTTTTTGGAAGCTTGGCAACCCCTTTCAAATGAAAGTGTTTTTCGCCAGTCTCTGCATGGGGTACTTCAAGAGGAAACAAACCATAGAGATAGAACTTAGAACTACTTCATTTGGTCAAGTTTCAAGGAGCTAGCACAAACCGTGTTTGATTTAGAATTCCAAACACAGCTATCTATGTAGGAGAAAACAGAGTGAAACCTAAAAATTCAAACTGTTACTGGAAACGAATGCTTCAACCTAGAAGAATAAAAATTGGGCAGCCAAGTGGGATTAGTGAACTGATCATTACCACCAAGTATCATCAAGATTTGGTGAAAAAATATTTGCTGAGATTTCAGCAAACTAGTAGTTTTTTGGAAGCTTGGCAACCCCTTTCAAACGAAAGTGTTTTTCGCCAGTCTCTGCATGGGGTACTTCAAGAGGAAACAAACCATAGAGATAGAACTTAGAACTACTTCATTTGGTCAAGTTTCAAGGAGCTAGCACAAACCGTGTTTGATTTAGAATTCCAAACACAGCTATCTATGTAGGAGAAAACAGAGTGAAACCTAAAATTTCAAAGTGTTACTGGAAACGAATGCTTGAACCTAGAAGAGTAAAAATTGGGCAGCCAAGTGGGCTTAGTGAACTGATCATTACCACCAAGTATCATCAAGTTTTGGTGAAAAAATATTTGCTGAGATTTCAGCAAACTAGTAGTTTTTTGGAAGCTTGGCAACCCCTTTAAAACGAAAGTGATTTTCGCCAGTCTCTGCATGGGGTACTTCAAGAGGAAACAAACCATAGAGATAGAACTTAGAACTACTTCATTTGCTCAAGTTTCAAGGAGCTAGGACAAACCGTGTTTGATTTAGAGTTTCAAAGACATCTATCTATATAGCAGAAAACAGAGTGAAACCTAAAAATTCAAAGTGTTACTGGAAACGAACGCTTGAACCTAGAAGAGTGAAAATTGGGCAGCCAAGTGGGCTTAGTGAACTGATCATTACCACCAAGTATCATCAAGATTTGGTGAAAAAATGTTTGCTGAGATTTCAGCAAACTAGTAGTTTTTTGGAAACTTGGCAACCCCTTTCAAACGAAAGTGTTCTTCGCCAGTCTCTGCATGGGGTACTTCAAGAGGAAACAAACCATAGAGATAGAACTTAGAACTACTTCATTTTGTCAAGTTTCACGGAGCTACCACAAACCGTGTTTGATTTAGAGTTTCAAACACATCTATCTATATAACAGAAAACAGAGTGAAACCTAAAAATTCAAACTGTTACTGGAAACGAACGCTTGAACCTAGAAGAGTGAAAGTTGGGCAGCCAAGTGAGATTAGTGAACTGATCATTACCACCAAGTATCATCAAGATTTGGTGAAAAAATGTTTGCTGAGATTTCAGCAAACTAGTAGTTTTTTGGAAGCTTGGCAACCCCTTTCAAACGAAAGTGTTTTTCGCCAGTCTCTGCATGGGGTACTTCAAGAGGAAACAAACCATAGAGATAGAACTTAGAACTACTTCATTTTGTCAAGTTTCAAGGAGCTAGCACAAACCGTGTTTGATTTAGAGTTTCAAACACATCTATCTATATAGCAGAAAACAGAGTGAAACCTAAAAATTCAAAGTGTTACTGGAAACGAACGCTTGAACCTAGAAGAGTGAAAATTGGGCAGCCAAGTGGGCTTAGTGAACTGATCATTACCACCAAGTATCATCAAGATTTGGTGAAAAAATGTTTGCTGAGATTTCAGCAAACGAGAAGTTTTTTGGAAGCTTGGCAACACCTTTCAAACGAAAGTGTTCTTCGCCAGTCTCTGCATGGGGTACTTCAAGAGGAAACAAACCATAGAGATAGAACTTACAACTCCTTCATTTTGTCAAGTTTCACGGAGCTAGCACAAACCGTGTTTGATTTAGAGTTTCAAACACATCTATCTATATAACAGAAAACAGAGTGAAACCTAAATTTCAAACTGTTACTGGAAACGAACGCTTGAACCTAGAAGAGTGAAAGTTGGGCAGCCAAGTGGGATTAGTGAACTGATCATTACCACCAAGTATCATCAAGATTTGGTGAAAAAATGTTTGCTGAGATTTCAGCAAACTAGTAGTTTTTTGGAAGCCTGGCAACCCCTTTCAAACGAAAGTGTTTTTCGCCAGTCTCTGCATGGGGTACTTCAAGAGGAAACAAACCATAGAGATAGAACTTAGAACTACTTCATTTTGTCAAGTTTCACGGAGCTAGCACAAACCGTGTTTGATTTAGAGTTTCGAGACATCTATCTATATAGCAGAAAACAGAGTGAAACCTAAAAATTCAAACTGTTACTGGAAACGAACGCTTGAACCTAGAAGAGTGAAAGTTGGGCAGCCAAGTGGGCTTAGTGAACTGATCATTACCACCAAGTATCATCAAGATTTGTTGAAAAAATGTTTGCTGAGATTTCAGCAAACGAGAAGTTTTTTGGAACCTTGGCAACACCTTTCAAACGAAAGTGTTCTTCGCCAGTCTCTGCATGGGGTACTTCAAGAGGAAACAAACCATAGAGATAGAACTTACAACTACTTCATTTTGTCAAGTTTCACGGAGCTAGCACAAACCGTGTTTGATTTAGAGTTTCAAACACATCTATCTATATAACAGAAAACAGAGTGAAACCTAAATTTCAAACTGTTACTGGAAACGAACGCTTGAACCTAGAAGAGTGAAAGTTGGGCAGCCAAGTGGGATTAGTGAACTGATCATTACCACCAAGTATCATCAAGATTTGGTGAAAAAATGTTTGCTGAGATTTCAGCAAACTAGTAGTTTTTTGGAAGCTTGGCAACCCCTTTCAAACGAAAGTGTTTTTCGCCAGTCTCTGCATGGGGTACTTCAAGAGGAAACAAACCATAGAGATAGAACTTAGAACTACTTCATTTTGTCAAGTTTCACGGAGCTAGCACAAACCGTGTTTGATTTAGAGTTTCGAGACATCTATCTATATAGCAGAAAACAGAGTGAAACCTAAAAATTCAAACTGTTACTGGAAACGAACGCTTGAACCTAGAAGAGTGAAAGTTGGGCAGCCAAGTGGGCTTAGTGAACTGATCATTACCACCAAGTATCATCAAGATTTGGTGAAAAAATGTTTGCTGAGATTTCAGCAAACTAGTAGTTTTTTGGAAGCTTGGCAACCCCTTTCAAACGAAAGTGTTTTTCGCCAGTCTCTGCATGGGGTACTTCAAGAGGAAACAAACCATAGAGATAGATCTTAGACTACTTCATTTGGTCAAGTTTCAAGGAGCTAGCACAAACCGTGTTTGATTTAGAATTCCAAACACAGCTATCTATGTAGGAGAAAACAGAGTGAAACCTAAAAATTCAAACTGTTACTGGAAACGAATGCTTCAACATAGAAGAATAAAAATTGGGCAGCCAAGTGGGATTAGTGAACTGATCATTACCACCAAGTATCATCAAGATTTGGTGAAAAAATGTTTGCTGAGATTTCAGCAAACTAGTAGTTTTTTGGAAGCTTGGCAACCCCTTTCAAACGAAAGTGTTTTTCGCCAGTCTCTGCATGGGGTACTTCAAGAGGAAACAAACCATAGAGATAGAACTTACAACTACTTCATTTTGTCAAGTTTCAAGGAGCTAGCACAAACCGTGTTTGATTTAGAGTTTCAAAGACATCTATCTATATAGCAGAAAACAGAGTGAAACCTAAAATTTCAAAGTGTTACTGGAAACGAACGCTTGAACCTAGAAGAGTAAAAATTGGGCAGCCAAGTGGGCTTAGTGAACTGATCATTACCACCAAGTATCATCAAGTTTTGGTGAAAAAATGTTTGCTGAGATTTCAGCAAACTAGTAGTTTTTTGGAAGCTTGGCAACCCCTTTAAAACGAAAGTGATTTTCGCCAGTCTCTGCATGGGGTACTTCAAGAGGAAACAAACCATAGAGATAGAACTTAGAACTACTTCATTTGCTCAAGTTTCAAGGAGCTAGGACAAACCGTGTTTGATTTAGAGTTTCAAAGACATCTATCTATATAGCAGAAAACAGAGTGAAACCTAAAAATTCAAAGTGTTACTGGAAACGAACGCTTGAACCTAGAAGAGTGAAAATTGGGCAGCCAAGTGGGCTTAGTGAACTGATCATTTCCACCAAGTATCATCAAGATTTGGTGAAAAAATGTTTGCTGAGATTTCAGCAAACTAGTAGTTTTTTGGAAACTTGGCAACCCCTTTCAAACGAAAGTGTTCTTCGCCAGTCTCTGCATGGGGTACTTCAAGAGGAAACAAACCATAGAGATAGAACTTAGAACTACTTCATTTTGTCAAGTTTCACGGAGCTACCACAAACCGTGTTTGATTTAGAGTTTCAAACACATCTATCTATATACCAGAAAACAGAGTGAAACCTAAAAATTCAAACTGTTACTGGAAACGAACGCTTGAACCAAGAAGAGTGAAAGTTGGGCAGCCAAGTGAGATTAGTGAACTGATCATTACCACCAAGTATCATCAAGATTTGGTGAAAAAATGTTGCTGAGATTTCAGCAAACTAGTAGTTTTTTGGAAGCTTGGCAACCCCTTTCAAACGAAAGTGTTTTTCGCCAGTCTCTGCATGGGGTACTTCAAGAGGAAACAAACCATAGAGATAGAACTTAGAACTACTTCATTTTGTCAAGTTTCAAGGAGCTAGCACAAACCGTGTTTGATTTAGAGTTTCAAACACATCTATCTATATAGCAGAAAACAGAGTGAAACCTAAAAATTCAAAGTGTTACTGGAAACGAACGCTTGAACCTAGAAGAGTGAAAATTGGGCAGCCAAGTGGGCTTAGTGAACTGATCATTACCACCAAGTATCATCAAGATTTGGTGAAAAAATGTTTGCTGAGATTTCAGCAAACGAGAAGTTTTTTCAAGCTTGGCAACACCTTTCAAACGAAAGTGTTCTTCGCCAGTCTCTGCATGGGGTACTTCAAGAGGAAACAAACCATAGAGATAGAACTTACAACTACTTCATTTTGTCAAGTTTCACGGAGCTAGCACAAACCGTGTTTGATTTAGAGTTTCAAACACATCTATCTATATAACAGAAAACAGAGTGAAACCTAAATTTCAAACTGTTACTGGAAACGAACGCTTGAACCTAGAAGAGTGAAAGTTGGGCAGCCAAGTGGGATTAGTGAACTGATCATTACCACCAAGTATCATCAAGATTTGGTGAAAAAATGTTTGCTGAGATTTCAGCAAACTAGTAGTTTTTTGGAAGCTTGGCAACCCCTTTCAAACGAAAGTGTTTTTCGCCAGTCTCTGCATGGGGTACTTCAAGAGGAAACAAACCATAGAGATAG
This sequence comes from Callospermophilus lateralis, assembly GCF_048772815.1. NCBI lineage: Eukaryota > Metazoa > Chordata > Mammalia > Rodentia > Sciuridae > Callospermophilus > Callospermophilus lateralis. Next base: position 75,595 of record NW_027514675.1, on the reverse strand, counting down.
AACTTAGAACTACTTCATTTGGTCAAGTTTCAAGGAGCTAGCACAAACCGTGTTTGATTTAGAATTCCAAACACAGCTATCTATGTAGGAGAAAACAGAGTGAAACCTAAAAATTCAAACTGTTACTGGAAACGAATGCTTCAACCTAGAAGAATAAAAATTGGGCAGCCAAGTGGGATTAGTGAACTGATCATTACCACCAAGTATCATCAAGATTTGGTGAAAAAATATTTGCTGAGACTTCAGCAAACTACTAGTTTTTTGGAAGCTTGGCAACCCCTTTCAAACGAAAGTGTTTTTCGCCAGTCTCTGCATGGGGTACTTCAAGAGGAAACAAACCATAGAGATAGAACTTACAACTACTTCATTTGGTCAAGTTTCAAGGAGCTAGCACAAACCGTGTTTGATTTAGAATTCCAAACACAGCTATCTATGTAGGAGAAAACAGAGTGAAACCTAAAATTTCAAAGTGTTACTGGAAACGAACGCTTGAACCTAGAAGAGTAAAAATTGGGCAGCCAAGTGGGCTTAGTGAACTGATCATTACCACCAAGTATCATCAAGTTTTGGTGAAAAAATGTTTGCTGAGATTTCAGCAAACTAGTAGTTTTTTGGAAGCTTGGCAACCCCTTTAAAACGAAAGTGATTTTCGCCAGTCTCTGCATGGGGTACTTCAAGAGGAAACAAACCATAGAGATAGAACTTAGAACTACTTCATTTGCTCAAGTTTCAAGGAGCTAGGACAAACCGTGTTTGATTTAGAGTTTCAAAGACATCTATCTATATAGCAGAAAACAGAGTGAAACCTAAAAATTCAAAGTGTTACTGGAAACGAACGCTTGAACCTAGAAGAGTGAAAATTGGGCAGCCAAGTGGGCTTAGTGAACTGATCATTACCACCAAGTATCATCAAGATTTGGTGAAAAAATGTTTGCTGAGATTTCAGCAAACTAGTAGTTTTTTGGAAACTTGGCAACCCCTTTCAAACGAAAGTGTTCTTCGCCAGTCTCTGCATGGGGTACTTCAAGAGGAAACAAACCATAGATATAGAACTTAGAACTACTTCATTTTGTCAAGTTTCACGGAGCTACCACAAACCGTGTTTGATTTAGAGTTTCAAACACATCTATCTATATAACAGAAAACAGAGTGAAACCTAAAAATTCAAACTGTTACTGGAAACGAACGCTTGAACCTAGAAGAGTGAAAGTTGGGCAGCCAAGTGAGATTAGTGAACTGATCATTACCACCAAGTATCATCAAGATTTGGTGAAAAAATGTTTGCTGAGATTTCAGCAAACTAGTAGTTTTTTGGAAGCTTGGCAACCCCTTTCAAACGAAAGTGTTTTTCCCCAGTCTCTGCATGGGGTACTTCAAGAGGAAACAAACCATAGAGATAGAACTTAGAACTACTTCATTTGCTCAAGTTTCAAGGAGCTAGCACAAACCGTGTTTGATTTAGAGTTTCAAACACATCTATCTATATAGCAGAAAACAGAGTGAAACCTAAAAATTCAAAGTGTTACTGGAAACGAACGCTTGAACCTAGAAGAGTGAAAATTGGGCAGCCAAGTGGGCTTAGTGAACTGATCATTACCACCAAGTATCATCAAGATTTGGTGAAAAAATGTTTGCTGAGATTTCAGCAAACGAGAAGTTTTTTGGAAGCTTGGCAACACCTTTCAAACGAAAGTGTTCTTCGCCAGTCTCTGCATGGGGTACTTCAAGAGGAAACAAACCATAGAGATAGAACTTAGAACTACTTCATTTTGTCAAGTTTCACGGAGCTAGCACAAACCGTGTTTGATTTAGAGTTTCAAACACATCTATCTATATAACAGAAAACAGAGTGAAACCTAAATTTCAAACTGTTACTGGAAACGAACGCTTGAACCTAGAAGAGTGAAAGTTGGGCAGCCAAGTGGGATTAGTGAACTGATCATTACCACCAAGTATCATCAAGATTTGGTGAAAAAATGTTTCCTGAGATTTCAGCAAACTAGTAGTTTTTTGGAAGCCTGGCAACCCCTTTCAAACGAAAGTGTTTTTCGCCAGTCTCTGCATGGGGTACTTCAAGAGGAAACAAACCATAGAGATAGAACTTAGAACTACTTCATTTTGTCAAGTTTCACGGAGCTAGCACAAACCGTGTTTGATTTAGAGTTTCGAGACATCTATCTATATAGCAGAAAACAGAGTGAAACCTAAAAATTCAAACTGTTACTGGAAACGAACGCTTGAACCTAGAAGAGTGAAAGTTGGGCAGCCAAGTGGGCTTAGTGAACTGATCATTACCACCAAGTATCATCAAGATTTGGTGAAAAAATGTTTGCTGAGATTTCAGCAAACTAGTAGTTTTTTGGAAGCTTGGCAACCCCTTTCAAATGAAAGTGTTTTTCGCCAGTCTCTGCATGGGGTACTTCAAGAGGAAACAAACCATAGAGATAGAACTTAGAACTACTTCATTTTGTCAAGTTTCAAGGAGCTAGCACAAACCGTGTTTGATTTAGAATTCCAAACACAGCTATCTATGTAGGAGAAAACAGAGTGAAACCTAAAAATTCAAACTGTTACTGGAAACGAATGCTTCAACCTAGAAGAATAAAAATTGGGCAGCCAAGTGGGATTAGTGAACTGATCATTACCAAAAAGTATCATCAAGATTTGGTGAAAAAATGTTTGCTGAGATTTCAGCAAACTAGTAGTTTTTTGGAAACTTGGCAACCCCTTTCAAACGAAAGTGTTCTTCGCCAGTCTCTGCATGGGGTACTTCAAGAGGAAACAAACCATAGAGATAGAACTTAGAACTACTTCATTTTGTCAAGTTTCACGGAGCTACCACAAACCGTGTTTGATTTAGAGTTTCAAATACATCTATCTATATAACAGAAAACAGAGTGAAACCTAAAAATTCAAATGGTTACTGGAAACGAACGCTTGAACCTAGAAGAGTGAAAGTTGGGCAGCCAAGTGAGATTAGTGAACTGATCATTACCACCAAGTATCATCAAGATTTGGTGAAAAAATATTTGCTGAGATTTCAGCAAACTAGTAGTTTTTTGGAAGCTTGGCAACCCCTTTCAAACGAAAGTGTTTTTCGCCAGTCTCTGCATGGGGTACTTCAAGAGGAAACAAACCATAGAGATAGAACTTACAACTACTTCATTTGGTCAAGTTTCAAGGAGCTAGCACAAACCGTGTTTGATTTAGAGTTTCAAACACATCTATCTATATAGCAGAAAACAGAGTGAAACCTAAAAATTCAAAGTGTTACTGGAAACGAACGCTTGAACCTAGAAGAGTGAAAATTGGGCAGCCAAGTGGGCTTAGTGAACTGATCATTACCACCAAGTATCATCAAGATTTGGTGAAAAAATGTTTGCTGAGATTTCAGCAAACGAGAAGTTTTTTGGAAGCTTGGCAACACCTTTCAAACGAAAGTGTTCTTCGCCAGTCTCTGCATGGGTATTTCAAGAGGAAACAAACCATAGAGATAGAACTTACAACTACTTCATTTTGTCAAGTTTCACGGAGCTAGCACAAACCGTGTTTGATTTAGAGTTTCAAACACATCTATCTATATAACAGAAAACAGAGTGAAACCTAAATTTCAAACTGTTACTGGAAACGAACGCTTGAAAATAGAAGAGTGAAAGTTGGGCAGCCAAGTGGGATTAGTGAACTGATCATTACCACCAAGTATCATCAAGATTTGGTGAAAAAATGTTTGCTGAGATTTCAGCAAACTAGTAGTTTTTTGGAAGCTTGGCAACCCCTTTCAAACAAAAGTGTTTTTCGCCAGTCTCTGCATGGGGTACTTCAAGAGGAAACAAACCATAGAGATAGAACTTAGAACTACTTAATTTTGTCAAGTTTCACGTAGCTAGCACAAACCGTGTTTGATTTAGAGTTTCGAGACATCTATCTATATAGCAGAAAACAGAGTGAAACCTAAAAATTCAAACTGTTACTGGAAACGAACGCTTGAACCTAGAAGAGTGAAAGTTGGGCAGCCAAGTGGGCTTAGTGAACTGTTCATTACCACCAAGTATCATCAAGATTTGGTGAAAAAAAGTTTGCTGAGATTTCAGCAAACTAGTAGTTTTTTGGAAGCTTGGCAACCCCTTTCAAATGAAAGTGTTTTTCGCCAGTCTCTGCATGGGGTACTCAAGAGGAAACAAACCATAGAGATAGAACTTAGAACTACTTCATTTGGTCAAGTTTCAAGGAGCTAGCACAAACCGTGTTTGATTTAGAATTCCAAACACAGCTATCTATGTAGGAGAAAACAGAGTGAAACCTAAAAATTCAAACTGTTACTGGAAACGAATGCTTCAACCTAGAAGAATAAAAATTGGGCAGCCAAGTGGGATTAGTGAACTGATCATTACCACCAAGTATCATCAAGATTTGGTGAAAAAATGTTTGCTGAGATTTCAGCAAACTAGTAGTTTTTTGGAAGCTTGGCAACCCCTTTAAAACGAAAGTGATTTTCGCCAGTCTCTGCATGGGGTACTTCAAGAGGAAACAAACCATAGAGATAGAACTTAGAACTACTTCATTTGGTCAAGTTTCAAGGAGCTAGAACAAACCGTGTTTGATTTAGAATTCCAAACACAGCTATCTATGTAGGAGAAAACAGAGTGAAACCTAAAAATTCAAACTGTTACTGGAAACGAATGCTTCAACATAGAAGAATAAAAATTGGGCAGCCAAGTGGGATTAGTGAACTGATCATTACCACCAAGTATCATCAAGATTTGGTGAAAAAATATTTGCTGAGATTTCAGCAAACTAGTAGTTTTTTGGAAGCTTGGCAACCCCTTTCAAACGAAAGTGTTTTTCGCCAGTCTCTGCATGGGGTACTTCAAGAGGAAACAAACCATAGAGATAGAACTTACAACTACTTCATTTTGTCAAGTTTCAAGGAGCTAGCACAAACCGTGTTTGATTTAGAGTTTCAAAGACATCTATCTATATAGCAGAAAATAGAGTGAAACCTAAATTTCAAAGTGTTACTGGAAACGAACGCTTGAACCTAGAAGAGTAAAAATTGGGCAGCCAAGTGGGCTTAGTGAACTGATCATTACCTCCAAGTATCATCAAGTTTTGGTGAAAAAATGTTTGCTGAGATTTCAGCAAACTAGTAGTTTTTTGGAAGCTTGGCAACCCCTTTAAAACGAAAGTGATTTTCGCCAGTCTCTGCATGGGGTACTTCAAGAGGAAACAAACCATAGAGATAGAACTTTGAACTACTTCATTTGCTCAAGTTTCAAGGAGCTAGGACAAACCGTGTTTGATTTAGAGTTTCAAAGACATCTATCTATATAGCAGAAAACAGAGTGAAACCTAAAAATTCAAAGTGTTACTGGAAACGAACGCTTGAACCTAGAAGAGTGAAAATTGGGCAGCCAAGTGGGCTTAGTGAACTGATCATTACCACCAAGTATCATCAAGATTTGGTGAAAAAATGTTTGCTGAGATTTCAGCAAACTAGTAGTTTTTTGGAAACTTGGCAACCCCTTTCAAACGAAAGTGTTCTTCGCCAGTCTCTGCATGGGGTACTTCAAGAGGAAACAAACCATAGAGATAGAACTTAGAACTACTTCATTTTGTCAAGTTTCACGGAGCTACCACAAACCGTGTTTGATTTAGAGTTTCAAACATATCTATCTATATAACAGAAAACAGAGTGAAACCTAAAAATTCAAACTGTTACTGGAAACGAACGCTTGAACCTAGAAGAGTGAAAGTTGGGCAGCCAAGTGAGATTAGTGAACTGATCATTACCACCAAGTATCATCAAGATTTGGTGAAAAAATGTTTGCTGAGATTTCAGCAAACTAGTAGTTTTTTGGAAGCTTGGCAACCCCTTTCAAACGAAAGTGTTTTTCGCCAGTCTCTGCATGGGGTACTTCAAGAGGAAACAAACCATAGAGATAGAACTTAGAACTACTTCATTTTGTCAAGTTTCAAGGAGCTAGCACAAACCATGTTTGATTTAGAGTTTCAAACACATCTATCTATATAGCAGAAAACAGAGTGAAACCTAAAAATTCAAAGTGTTACTGGAAACGAACGCTTGAACATAGAAGAGTGAAAATTGGGCAGCCAAGTGGGCTTAGTGAACTGATCATTACCACCAAGTATCATCAAGATTTGGTGAAAAAATGTTTGCTGAGATTTCAGCAAACGAGAAGTTTTTTGGAGGCTTGGCAACACCTTTCAAACGAAAGTGTTCTTCGCCCGTCTCTGCATGGGGTACTTCAAGAGGAAACAAACCATAGAGATAGAACTTAGAACTACTTCATTTTGTCAAGTTTCACGGAGCTAGCACAAACCGTGTTTGATTTAGAGTTTCAAACACATCTATCTATATAACAGAAAACAGAGTGAAACCTAAATTTCAAACTGTTACTGGAAACGAACGCTTGAACCTAGAAGAGTGAAAGTTGGGCAGCCAAGTGGGATTAGTGAACTGATCATTACCACCAAGTATCATCAAGATTTGGTGAAAAAATGTTTGCTGAGATTTCAGCAAACTAGTAGTTTTTTGGAAGCTTGGCAACCCCTTTCAAACGAAAGTGTTTTTCGCCAGTCTCTGCATGGGGTACTTCAAGAGGAAACAAACCATAGAGATAGAACTTAGAACTACTTCATTTTGTCAAGTTTCACGGAGCTAGCACAAACCGTGTTTGATTTAGAGTTTCGAGACATCTATCTATATAGCAGAAAACAGAGTGAAACCTAAAAATTCAAACTGTTACTGGAAACGAACGCTTGAACCTAGAAGAGTGAAAGTTGGGCAGCCAAGTGGGCTTAGTGAACTGATCATTACCAATAAGTATCATCAAGATTTGGTGAAAAAATGTTTGCTGAGATTTCAGCAAACTAGTAGTTTTTTGGAAGCTTGGCAACCCCTTTCAAATGAAAGTGTTTTTCGCCAGTCTCTGCATGGGGTACTTCAAGAGGAAACAAACCATAGAGATAGAACTTAGAACTACTTCATTTGGTCAAGTTTCAAGGAGCTAGCACAAACCGTGTTTGATTTAGAATTCCAAACACAGCTATCTATGTAGGAGAAAACAGAGTGAAACCTAAAAATTCAAACTGTTACTGGAAACGAATGCTTCAACCTAGAAGAATAAAAATTGGGCAGCCAAGTGGGATTAGTGAACTGATCATTACCACCAAGTATCATCAAGATTTGGTGAAAAAATGTTTGCTGAGATTTCAGCAAACTAGTAGTTTTTTGGAAGCTTGGCAACCCCTTTCAAACGAAAGTGTTTTTCGCCAGTCTCTGCATGGGGTACTTCAAGAGGAAACAAACCATAGAGATAGAACTTACAACTACTTCATTTGGTCAAGTTTCAAGGAGCTAGCACAAACCGTGTTTGATTTAGAATTCCAAACACAGCTATCTATGTAGGAGAAAACAGAGTGAAACGTAAAAATTCAAACTGTTACTGGAAACGAATGCTTCAACATAGAAGAATAAAAATTGGGCAGCCAAGTGGGATTAGTGAACTGATCATTACCACCAAGTATCATCAAGATTTGGTGAAAAAATGTTTGCTGAGATTTCAGCAAACTAGTAGTTTTTTGGAAGCTTGGCAACCCCTTTCAAACGAAAGTGTTTTTCGCCAGTCTCTGCATGGGGTACTTCAAGAGGAAACAAACCATAGAGATAGAACTTACAACTACTTCATTTTGTCAAGTTTCAAGGAGCTAGCACAAACCGTGTTTGATTTAGAGTTTCAAAGACATCTATCTATATAGCAGAAAACAGAGTGAAACCTAAAATTTCAAAGTGTTACTGGAAACGAACGCTTGAACCTAGAAGAGTAAAAATTGGGCAGCCAAGTGGGCTTAGTGAACTGATCATTACCACCAAGTATCATCACGTTTTGGTGAAAAAATGTTTGCTGAGATTTCAGCAAACTAGTAGTTTTTTGGAAGCTTGGCAACCCCTTTAAAACGAAAGTGATTTTCGCCAGTCTCTGCATGGGGTACTTCAAGAGGAAACAAACCATAGAGATAGAACTTAGAACTACTTCATTTGCTCAAGTTTCAAGGAGCTAGGACAAACCGTGTTTGATTTAGAGTTTCAAAGACATCTATCTATATAGCAGAAAACAGAGTGAAACCTAAAAATTCAAAGTGTTACTGGAAACGAACGCTTGAACCTAGAAGAGTGAAAATTGGGCAGCCAAGTGGGCTTAGTGAACTGATCATTACCACCAAGTATCATCAAGATTTGGTGAAAAAATTTTTGCTGAGATTTCAGCAAACTAGTAGTTTTTTGGAAACTTGGCAACCCCTTTCAAACGAAAGTGTTCTTCGCCAGTCTCTGCATGGGGTACTTCAAGAGGAAACAAACCATAGAGATAGAACTTAGAACTACTTCATTTTGTCAAGTTTCACGGAGCTACCACAAACCGTGTTTGATTTAGAGTTTCAAACACATCTATCTATATAACAGAAAACAGAGTGAAACCTAAAAATTCAAACTGTTACTGGAAACGAACGCTTGAACCTAGAAGAGTGAAAGTTGGGCAGCCAAGTGAGATTAGTGAAGTGATCATTACCACCAAGTATCATCAAGATTTGGTGAAAAAATGTTTGCTGAGATTTCAGCAAACTAGTAGTTTTTTGGAAGCTTGGCAACCCCTTTCAAACGAAAGTGTTTTTCGCCAGTCTCTGCATGGGGTACTTCAAGAGGAAACAAACCATAGAGATAGAACTTAGAACTACTTCATTTTGTCAAGTTTCAAGGAGCTAGCACAAACCGTGTTTGATTTAGAGTTTCAAACACATCTATCTATATAGCAGAAAACAGAGTGAAACCTAAAAATTCAAAGTGTTACTGGAAACGAACGCTTGAACCTAGAAGAGTGAAAATTGGGCAGCCAAGTGGGCTTAGTGAACTGATCATTACCACCAAGTATCATCAAGATTTGGTGAAAAAATGTTTGCTGAGATTTCAGCAAACGAGAAGTTTTTTGGAAGCTTGGCAACACCTTTCAAACGAAAGTGTTCTTCGCCAGTCTCTGCATGGGGTACTTCAAGAGGAAACAAACCATAGAGATAGAACTTAGAACTACTTCACTTTGCCAAGTTTCACGGAGCTAGCACAAACCGTGTTTGATTTAGAGTTTCAAACACATCTATCTATATAACAGAAAACAGAGTGAAACCTAAATTTCAAACTGTTACTGGAAACGAATGCTTGAACCTAGAAGAGTGAAAGTTAGGCAGCCAAGTGGGATTAGTGAACTGATCATTACCACCAAGTATCATCAAGATTTGGTGAAAAAATGTTTGCTGAGATTTCAGCAAACTAGTAGTTTTTTGGAAGCTTGGCAACCCCTTTCAAACGAAAGTGTTTTTCGCCAGTCTCTGCATGGGGTACTTCAAGAGGAAACAAACCATAGAGATAGAACTTAGAACTACTTCATTTTGTCAAGTTTCACGGAGCTAGCACAAACCGTGTTTGATTTAGAGTTTCGAGACATCTATCTATATAGCAGAAAACAGAGTGAAACCTAAAAATTCAAACTGTTACTGGAAACGAACGCTTGAACCTAGAAGAGTGAAAGTTGGGCAGCCAAGTGGGCTTAGTGAACTGATCATTACCACCAAGTATCATCAAGATTTGGTGAAAAAATGTTTGCTGAGATTTCAGCAAACTAGTAGTTTTTTGGAAGCTTGGCAACCCCTTTCAAATGAAAGTGTTTTTCGCCAGTCTCTGCATGGGGTACTTCAAGAGGAAACAAACCATAGAGATAGAACTTAGAACTACTTCATTTGGTCAAGTTTCAAGGAGCTAGCACAAACCGTGTTTGATTTAGAATTCCAAACACAGCTATCTATGTAGGAGAAAACAGAGTGAAACCTAAAAATTCAAACTGTTACTGGAAACGAATGCTTCAACCTAGAAGAATAAAAATTGGGCAGCCAAGTGGGATTAGTGAACTGATCATTACCACCAAGTATCATCAAGATTTGGTGAAAAAATGTTTGCTGAGATTTCAGCAAACTAGTAGTTTTTTGGAAGCTTGGCAACCCCTTTCAAACGAAAGTGTTTTTCGCCAGTCTCTGCATGGGGTACTTCAAGAGGAAACAAACCATAGAGATAGAACTTACAACTACTTCATTTGGTGAAGTTTCAAGGAGCTAGCACAAACCGTGTTTGATTTAGAATTCCAAACACAGCTATCTATGTAGGAGAAAACAGAGTGAAACGTAAAAATTCAAACTGTTACTGGAAACGAATGCTTCAACATAGAAGAATAAAAATTGGGCAGCCAAGTGGGATTAGTGAACTGATCATTACCACCAAGTATCATCAAGATTTGGTGAAAAAATGTTTGCTGAGATTTCAGCAAACTAGTAGTTTTTTGGAAGCTTGGCAACCCCTTTCAAACGAAAGTGTTCTTCGCCAGTCTCTGCATGGGGTACTTCAAGAGGAAACAAACCATAGAGATAGAACTTACAACTACTTCATTTTGTCAAGTTTCAAGGAGCTAGCACAAACCGTGTTTGATTTAGAGTTTCAAAGACATCTATCTATATAGCAGAAAACAGAGTGAAACCTAAAATTTCAAAGTGTTACTGGAAACGAACGCTTGAACCTAGAAGAGTAAAAATTGGGCAGCCAAGTGGGCTTAGTGAACTGATCATTACCACCAAGTATCATCAAGTTTTGGTGAAAAAATGTTTGCTGAGATTTCAGCAAACTAGTAGTTTTTTGGAAGCTTGGCAACCCCTTTAAAACGAAAGTGATTTTCGCCAGTCTCTGCATGGGGTACTTCAAGAGGAAACAAACCATAGAGATAGAACTTAGAACTACTTCATTTGCTCATGTTTCAAGGAGCTAGGACAAACCGTGTTTGATTTAGAGTTTCAAAGACATCTATCTATATAGCAGAAAACAGAGTGAAACCTAAAAATTCAAAGTGTTACTGGAAACGAACGCTTCAACCTAGAAGAGTGAAAATTGGGCAGCCAAGTGGGCTTAGTGAACTGATCATTACCACCAAGTATCATCAAGATTTGGTGAAAAAATGTTTGCTGAGATTTCAGCAAACTAGTAGTTTTTTGGAAACTTGGCAACCCCTTTCAAACGAAAGTGTTCTTCGCCAGTCTCTGCATGGGGTACTTCAAGAGGAAACAAAACATAGAGATAGAACTTACAACTACTTCATTTTGTCAAGTTTCACGGAGCTACCACAAACCGTGTTTGATTTAGAGTTTCAAACACATCTATCTATATAACAGAAAACAGAGTGAAACCTAAAAATTCAAACTGTTACTGGAAACGAACGCTTGAACCTAGAAGAGTGAAAGTTGGGCAGCCAAGTGAGATTAGTGAACTGATCATTACCACCAAGTATCATCAAGATTTGGTGAAAAAATGTTTGCTGAGATTTCAGCAAACTAGTAGTTTTTTGGAAGCTTGGCAACCCCTTTAAAACGAAAGTGATTTTCGCCAGTCTCTGCATGGGGTACTTCAAGAGGAAACAAACCATAGAGATAGAACTTAGAACTACTTCATTTTGTCAAGTTTCAAGGAGCTAGCACAAACCGTGTTTGATTTAGAGTTTCAAACACATCTATCTATATAGCAGAAAACAGAGTGAAACCTAAAAATTCAAAGTGTTACTGGAAACGAACGCTTGAACCTAGAAGAGTGAAAATTGGGCAGCCAAGTGGGCTTAGTGAACTGATCATTACCACCAAGTATCATCAAGATTTGGTGAAAAAATGTTTGCTGAGATTTCAGCAAACGAGAAGTTTTTTGGAAGCTTGGCAACACCTTTCAAACGAAAGTGTTCTTCGCCAGTCTCTGCATGGGGTACTTCAAGAGGAAACAAACCATAGAGATAGAACTTAGAACTACTTCATTTTGTCAAGTTTCACGGAGCTAGCACAAACCGTGTTTGATTTAGAGTTTCAAACACATCTATCTATATAACAGAAAACAGAGTGAAACCTAAATTTCAAACTGTTACTGGAAACGAACGCTTGAACCTAGAAGAGTGAAAGTTGGGCAGCCAAGTGGGATTAGTGAACTGATCATTACCACCAAGTATCATCAAGATTTGGTGAAAAAATGTTTGCTGAGATTTCAGCAAACTAGTAGTTTTTTGGAAGCTTGGCAACCCCTTTCAAACGAAAGTGTTTTTCGCCAGTCTCTGCATGGGGTACTTCAAGAGGAAACAAACCATAGAGATAGAACTTAGAACTACTTCATTTTGTCAAGTTTCACGGAGCTAGCACAAACCGTGTTTGATTTAGAGTTTTGAGACATCTATCTATATAGCAGAAAACAGAGTGAAACCTAAAAATTCAAACTGTTACTGGAAACGAACGCTTGAACCTAGAAGAGTGAAAGTTGGGCAGCCAAGTGGGCTTAGTGAACTGATCATTACCACCAAGTATCATCAAGTTTTGGTGAAAAAATGTTTGCTGAGATTTCAGCAAACTAGTAGTTTTTTGGAAGCTTGGCAACCCCTTTCAAACGAAAGTGTTTTTCGCCAGTCTCTGCATGGGGTACTTCAAGAGGAAACAAACCATAGAGATAGAACTTACAACTACTTCATTTGTTCAAGTTTCAAGGAGCTAGCACAAACCGTGTTTGATTTAGAATTCCAAACACAGCTATCTATGTAGGAGAAAACAGAGTGAAACCTTAAAATTCAAACTGTTACTGGAAACGAATGCTTCAACATAGAAGAATAAAAATTGGGCAGCCAAGTGGGATTAGTGAACTGATCATTACCACCAAGTATCATCAAGATTTGGTGAAAAAATGTTTGCTGAGATTTCAGCAAACTAGTAGTTTTTTGGAAGCTTGGCAACCCCTTTCAAACAAAAGTGTTTTTCGCCAGTCTCTGCATGGGGTACTTCAAGAGGAAACAAACCATAGAGATAGAACTTACAACTACTTCATTTGGTCAAGTTTCAAGGAGCTAGCACAAACCGTGTTTGATTTAGAGTTTCAAACACAACTATCTATATAGCAGAAAACAGAGTGAAACCTAAAATTTCAAAGTGTTACTGGAAACGAACGCTTGAACCTAGAAGAGTAAAAATTGGGCAGCCAAGTGGGCTTAGTGAACTGATCATTACCACCAAGTATCATCAAGTTTTGGTGAAAAAATGTTTGCTGAGATTTCAGCAAACTAGTAGTTTTTTGGAAGCTTGGCAACCCCTTTCAAACGAAAGTGTTTTTCGCCAGTCTCTGCATGGGGTACTTCAAGAGGAAACAAACCATAGAGATAGAACTTAGAACTACTTCATTTGCTCAAGTTTCAAGGAGCTAGCACAAACCGTGTTTGATTTAGAGTTTCAAACACATCTATCTATATAGCAGAAAACAGAGTGAAAACTAAAAATTCAAAGTGTTACTGGAAACGAACGCTTGAACCTAGAAGAGTGAAAATTGGGGAGCCAAGTGGGCTTAGTGAACTGATCATTACCACCAAGTATCATCAAGATTTGGTGAAAAAATGTTTGCTGAGATTTCAGCAAACTAGTAGTTTTTTGGAAACTTGGCAACCCCTTTCAAACGAAAGTGTTTTTCGCCAGTCTCTGCATGGGGTACTTCAAGAGGAAACAAACCATAGAGATAGAACTTACAACTACTTCATTTGGTCAAGTTTCAAGGAGCTAGCACAAACCGTGTTTGATTTAGAATTCCAAACACAGCTATCTATGTAGGAGAAAACAGAGTGAAACCTAAAAATTCAAACTGTTACTGGAAACGAATGCTTCAACATAGAAGAATAAAAATTGGGCAGCCAAGTGGGATTAGTGAACTGATCATTACCACCAAGTATCATCAAGATTTGGTGAAAAAATGTTTGCTGAGATTTCAGCAAACTAGTATTTTTTGGAAGCTTGGCAACCCCTTTCAAACGAAAGTGTTTTTCGCCAGTCTCTGCATGGGGTACTTCAAGAGGAAACAAACCATAGAGATAGAACTTACAACTACTTCATTTTGTCAAGTTTCAAGGAGCTAGCACAAACCGTGTTTGATTTAGAGTTTCAAAGACATCTATCTATATAGCAGAAAACAGAGTGAAACCTAAAATTTCAAAGTGTTACTGGAAACGAACGCTTGAACCTAGAAGAGTAAAAATTTGGCAGCCAAGTGGGCTTAGTGAACTGATCATTACCACCAAGTATCATCAAGTTTTGGTGAAAAAATGTTTGCTGAGATTTCAGCAAACTAGTAGTTTTTTGGAAGCTTGGCAACCCCTTTAAAACGAAAGTGATTTTCGGCAGTCTATGCATGGGGTACTTCAAGAGGAAACAAACCATAGAGATAGAACTTAGAACTACTTCATTTTGTCAAGTTTCACGGAGCTACCACAAACCGTGTTTGATTTAGAGTTTCAAACACATCTATCTATATAACAGAAAACAGAGTGAAACCTAAAAATTCAAACTGTTACTGGAAACGAACGCTTGAACCTAGAAGAGTGAAAGTTGGGCAGCCAAGTGAGATTAGTGAACTGATCATTACCACCAAGTGTCATCAAGATTTGGTGAAAAAATGTTTGCTGAGATTTCAGCAAACTAGTAGTTTTTTGGAAGCTTGGCAACCCCTTTCAAACGAAAGTGTTTTTCGCCAGTCTCTGCATGGGGTACTTCAAGAGGAAACAAACCATAGAGATAGAACTTACAACTACTTCATTTGGTCAAGTTTCAAGGAGCTAGCACAAACCGTGTTTGATGTAGAGTTTCAAACACATCTATCTATATAGCAGAAAACAGAGTGAAACCTAAAAATTCAAAGTGTTACTGGAAACGAACGCTTGAAACTAGAAGAGTGACAATTGGGCAGCCAAGTGGGCTTAGTGAACTGATCATTACCACCAAGTATCATCAAGATTTGGTGAAAAAATGTTTGCTGAGATTTCAGCAAACTAGTAGTTTTTTGGAAGCTTGGCAACCCCTTTCAAACGAAAGTGTTTTTCGCCAGTCTCTGCATGGGGTACTTCAAGAGGAAACAAACCATAGAGATAGAACTTACAACTACTTCATTTGGTCAAGTTTCACGGAGCTAGCACAAACCGTGTTTGATTTAGAGTTTCGAGACATCTATCTATATAGCAGAAAACAGAGTGAAACCTAAAAATTCAAACTGTTACTGGAAACGAACGCTTGAACCTAGAAGAGTGAAAGTTGGGCAGCCAAGTGGGCTTAGTGAACTGATCATTACCACCAAGTATCATCAAGATTTGGTGAAAAAATGTTTGCTGAGATTTCAGCAAACTAGTAGTTTTTTGGAAGCTTGGCAACCCCTTTCAAACGAAAGTGTTTTTCGCCAGTCTCTGCATGGGGTACTTCAAGAGGAAACAAACGATAGAGATAGAACTTAGAACTACTTCATTTTGTCAAGTTTCACGGAGCTAGCACAAACCGTGTTTGATTTAGAGTTTCGAGACATCTATCTATATAGCAGAAAACAGAGTGAAACCTAAAAATTCAAACTGTTACTGGAAACGAACGCTTGAACCTAGAAGAGTGAAAGTTGGGCAGCCAAGTGGGCTCAGTGAACTGATCATTACCACAAAGTATCATCAAGATTTGGTGAAAAAATGTTTGCTGAGATTTCAGCAAACTAGTAGTTTTTTGGAAGCTTGGCAACCCCTTTCAAACGAAAGTGTTTTTCGCCAGTCTCTGCATGGGGTACTTCAAGAGGAAACAAACCATAGAGATAGAACTTAGAACTACTTCATTTTGTCAAGTTTCAAGGAGCTAGCACAAACCGTGTTTGATTTAGAGTTTCAAACACATCTATCTATATGGCAGAAAACAGAGTGAAACCTAAAAATTCAAAGTGTTACTGGAAACGAACGCTTGAACCTAGAAGAGTGAAAATTGGGGAGCCAAGTGGGCTTAGTGAACTGATCATTACCACCAAGTATCATCAAGATTTGGTGAAAAAATGTTTGCTGAGATTTCAGCAAACTAGTAGTTTTTTGGAAACTTGGCAACCCCTTTCAAACGAAAGTGTATTTCGCCAGTCTCTGCATGGGGTACTTCAAGAGGAAACAAACCATAGAGATAGAACTTACAACTACTTCATTTGGTCAAGTTTCAAGGAGCTAGCACAAACCGTGTTTGATTTAGAATTCCAAACACAGCTATCTATGTAGGAGAAAACAGAGTGAAACCTAAAAATTCAAACTGTTACTGGAAACGAATGCTTCAACATAGAAGAATAAAAATTGGGCAGCCAAGTGGGATTAGTGAACTGATCATTACCACCAAGTATCATCAAGATTTGGTGAAAAAATGTTTGCTGAGATTTCAGCAAACTAGTATTTTTTGGAAGCTTGGCAACCCCTTTCAAACGAAAGTGTTTTTCGCCAGTCTCTGCATGGGGTACTTCAAGAGGAAACAAACCATAGAGATAGAACTTACAACTACTTCATTTTGTCAAGTTTCAAGGAGCTAGCACAAACCGTGTTTGATTTAGAGTTTCAAAGACATCTATCTATATAGCAGAAAACAGAGTGAAACCTAAAATTTCAAAGTGTTACTGGAAACGAACGCTTGAACCTAGAAGAGTAAAAATTTGGCAGCCAAGTGTGCTTAGTGAACTGATCATTACCACCAAGTATCATCAAGTTTTGGTGAAAAAATGTTTGCTGAGATTTCAGCAAACTAGTAGTTTTTTGGAAGCTTGGCAACCCCTTTAAAACGAAAGTGATTTTCGCCAGTCTCTGCATGGGGTACTTCAAGAGGAAACAAACCATAGAGATAGAACTTAGAACTACTTCATTTTGTCAAGTTTCACGGAGCTACCACAAACCGTGTTTGATTTAGAGTTTCAAACACATCTATCTATATAACAGAAAACAGAGTGAAACCTAAAAATTCAAACTGTTACTGGAAACGAACGCTTGAACCTAGAAGAGTGAAAGTTGGGCAGCCAAGTGAGATTAGTGAACTGATCATTACCACCAAGTGTCATCAAGATTTGGTGAAAAAATGTTTGCTGAGATTTCAGCAAACTAGTAGTTTTTTGGAAGCTTGGCAACCCCTTTCAAACGAAAGTGTTTTTCGCCAGTCTCTGCATGGGGTACTTCAAGAGGAAACAAACCATAGAGATAGAACTTAGAACTACTTCATTTTGTCAAGTTTCAAGGAGCTAGCACAAACCGTGTTTGATGTAGAGTTTCAAACACATCTATCTATATAGCAGAAAACAGAGTGAAACCTAAAAATTCAAAGTGTTACTGGAAACGAACGCTTGAAACTAGAAGAGTGAAAATTGGGCAGCCAAGTGGGCTTAGTGAACTGATCATTACCACCAAGTATCATCAAGATTTGGTGAAAAAATGTTTGCTGAGATTTCAGCGAACTAGTAGTTTTTTGGAAGCTTGGCAACCCCTTTCAAACGAAAGTGTTTTTCGCCAGTCTCTGCATGGGGTACTTCAAGAGGAAACAAACCATAGAGATAGAACTTAGAACTACTTCATTTTGTCAAGTTTCACGGAGCTAGCACAAACCGTGTTTGATTTAGAGTTTCGAGACATCTATCTATATAGCAGAAAACAGAGTGAAACCTAAAAATTCAAACTGTTACTGGAAACGAACGCTTGAACCTAGAAGAGTGAAAGTTGGGCAGCCAAGTGGGCTTAGTGAACTGATCATTACCACCAAGTATCATCAAGATTTGGTGAAAAAATGTTTGCTGAGATTTCAGCAAACTAGTACTTTTTTGGAAGCTTGGCAACCCCTTTCAAACGAAAGTGTTTTTCGCCAGTCTCTGCATTGGGTACTTCAAGAGGAAACAAACCATAGAGATAGAACTTAGAACTACTTCATTTGCTCAAGTTTCAAGGAGCTAGCACAAACCGTGTTTGATTTAGAGTTTCAAACACATCTATCTATATAGCAGAAAACAGAGTGAAACCTAAAAATTCAAAGTGTTACTGGAAACGAACGCTTGAACCTAGAAGAGTGAAAATTGGGCAGCCACGTGGGCTTAGTGAACTGATCATTACCACCAAGTATCATCAAGATTTGGTGAAAAAATGTTTGCTGAGATTTCAGCAAACTAGTAGTTTTTTGGAAACTTGGCAACCCCTTTCAAACGAAAGTGTTTTTCGCCAGTCTCTGCATGGGGTACTTCAAGAGGAAACAAACCATAGAGATAGAACTTACAACTACTTCATTTGGTCAAGTTACAAGGAGCTAGCACAAACCGTGTTTGATTTAGAATTCTAAACACAGCTATCTATGTAGGAGAAAACAGAGTGAAACCTAAAAATTCAAACTGTTACTGGAAACGAATGCTTCAACATAGAAGAATAAAAATTGGGCAGCCAAGTGGGATTAGTGAACTGATCATTACCACCAAGTATCATCAAGATTTGGTGAAAAAATGTTTGCTGAGATTTCAGCAAACTAGTAGTTTTTTGGAAGCTTGGCAACCCCTTTCAAACGAAAGTGTTTTTCGCCAGTCTCTGCATGGGGTACTTCAAGAGGAAACAAACCATAGAGATAGAACTTACAACTACTTCATTTTGTCAAGTTTCAAGGAGCTAGCACAAACCGTGTTTGATTTAGAGTTTCAAAGACATCTATCTATATAGAAGAAAACAGAGTGAAACCTAAAATTTCAAAGTGTTACTGGAAACGAACGCTTGAACCTAGAAGAGTAAAAATTGGGTAGCCAAGTGAGCTTAGTGAACTGATCATTACCACCAAGTATCATCAAGTTTTGGTGAAAAAATGTTTGCTGAGATTTCAGCAAACTAGTAGTTTTTTGGAAGCTTGGCAACCCCTTTAAAACGAAAGTGATTTTCGCCAGTCTCTGCATGGGGTACTTCAAGAGGAAACAAACCATAGAGATAGAACTTAGAACTACTTCATTTTGTCAAGTTTCACGGAGCTACCACAAACCGTGTTTGATTTAGAGTTTCAAACACATCTATCTATATAACAGAAAACAGAGTGAAACCTAAAAATTCAAACTGTTACTGGAAACGAACGCTTGAACCAAGAAGAGTGAAAGTTGGGCAGCCAAGTGAGATTAGTGAAGTGATCATTACCACCAAGTATCATCAAGATTTGGTGAAAAAATGTTTGCTGAGATTTCAGCAAACTAGTAGTTTTTTGGAAGCTTGGCAACCCCTTTCAAACGAAAGTGTTTTTCGCCAGTCTCTGCATGGGGTACTTCAAGAGGAAACAAACCATAGAGATAGAACTTAGAACTACTTCATTTTGTCAAGTTTCAAGGAGCTAGCACAAACCGTGTTTGATTTAGAGTTTCAAACACATCTATCTATATAGCAGAAAACAGAGTGAAACCTAAAAATTCAAAGTGTTACTGGAAACGAACGCTTGAAACTAGAAGAGTGAAAATTGGGCAGCCAAGTGGGCTTAGTGAACTGATCATTACCACCAAGTATCATCAAGATTTGGTGAAAAAATGTTTGCTGAGATTTCAGCAAACTAGTAGTTTTTTGGAAGCTTGGCAACCCCTTTCAAACGAAAGTGTTTTTCGCCAGTCTCTGCATGGGGTACTTCAAGAGGAAACAAACCATAGAGATAGAACTTAGAACTACTTTATTTTGTCAAGTTTCACGGAGCTAGCACAAACCGTGTTTGATTTAGAGTTTCGAGACATCTATCTATATAGCAGAAAACAGAGTGAAACCTAAAAATTCAAACTGTTACTGGAAACGAACGCTTGAACCTAGAAGAGTGAAAGTTGGGCAGCCAAGTGGGCTTAGTGAACTGATCATTACCACAAAGTATCATCAAGATTTGGTGAAAAAATGTTTGCTGAGATTTCAGCAAACTAGTAGTTTTTTGGAATCTTGGCAACCCCTTTCAAACGAAAGTGGTTTTCGCCAGTCTCTGCATGGGGTACTTCAAGAGGAAACAAACCATAGAGATAGAACTTACAACTACTTCATTTGGTCAAGTTTCAAGGAGCTAGCACAAACCGTGTTTGATTTAGAGTTTCAAAGACATCTATCTATATAGCAGAAAACAGAGTGAAACCTAAAATTTCAAAGTGTTACTGGAAACGAACGCTTGAACCTAGAAGAGTAAAAATTGGGCAGCCAAGTGGGCTTAGTGAACTGATCATTACCACCAAGTATCATCAAGATTTGGTGAAAAAATGTTTGCTGAGATTTCAGCAAACTAGTAGTTTTTTGGAAGCTTGGCAACCCCTTTAAAACGAAAGTGATTTTCGCCAGTCTCTGCATGGGGTACTTCAAGAGGAAACAAACCATAGAGATAGAACTTAGAACTACTTCATTTTGTCAAGTTTCACGGAGCTACCACAAACCGTGTTTGATTTAGAGTTTCAAACACATCTATCTATATAACAGAAAACAGAGTGAAACCTAAAAATTCAAACTGTTACTGGAAACGAACGCTTGAACCTAGAAGAGTGAAAGTTGGGCAGCCAAGTGAGATTAGTGAAGTGATCATTACCACCAAGTATCATCAAGATTTGGTGAAAAAATGTTTGCTGAGATTTCAGCAAACTAGTAGTTTTTTGGAAGCTTGGCAACCCCTTTCAAACGAAAGTGTTTTTCGCCAGTCTCTGCATGGGGTACTTCAAGAGGAAACAAACCATAGAGATAGAACTTAGAACTACTTCATTTTGTCAAGTTTCAAGGAGCTAGCACAAACCGTGTTTGATGTAGAGTTTCAAACACATCTATCTATATAGCAGAAAACAGAGTGAAACCTAAAAATTCAAAGTGTTACTGGAAACTAACGCTTGAAACTAGAAGAGTGAAAATTGGGCAGCCAAGTGGGATTAGTGAACTGATCATTACCACCAAGTATCATCAAGATTTGGTGAAAAAATGTTTGCTGAGATTTCAGCAAACTAGTAGTTTTTTGGAAGCTTGGCAACCCCTTTCAAACGAAAGTGTTTTTCGCCAGTCTCTGCATGGGGTACTTCAAGAGGAAACAAACCATAGAGATAGAACTTAGAACTACTTCATTTTGTCAAGTTTCACGGAGCTAGCACAAACCGTGTTTGATTTAGAGTTTCGAGACATCTATCTATATAGCAGAAAACAGAGTGAAACCTAAAAATTCAAACTGTTACTGGAAACGAACGCTTGAACCTAGAAGAGTGAAAGTTGGGCAGCCAAGTGGGCTTAGTGAACTGATCATTACCACCAAGTATCATCAAGATTTGGTGAAAAAATGTTTGCTGAGATTTCAGCAAACTAGTAGTTTTTTGGAAGCTTGGCAACCCCTTTCAAACGAAAGTGTTTTTCGCCAGTCTCTGCATGGGGTACTTCAAGAGGAAACAAACCATAGAGATAGAACTTAGAACTACTTCATTTGCTCAAGTTTCAAGGAGCTAGCACAAACCGTGTTTGATTTAGAGTTTCAAACACATCTATCTATATAGCAGAAAACAGAGTGAAACCTAAAAATTCAAAGTGTTACTGGAAACGAACGCTTGAACCTAGAAGAGTGAAAATTGGGCAGCCAAGTGGGCTTAGTGAACTGATCATTACCACCAAGTATCATCAAGATTTGGTGAAAAAATGTTTGCTGAGATTTCAGCAAACTAGTAGTTTTTTGGAAACTTGGCAACCCATTTCAAACGAAAGTGTTTTTCGCCAGTCTCTGCATGGTGTACTTCAAGAGGAAACAACCATAGAGATAGAACTTACAACTTCTTCATTTGGTCAAGTTTCAAGGAGCTAGCACAAACCGTGTTTGATTTAGAATTCCAAACACAGCTATCTATGCAGGAGAAAACAGAGTGAAACCTAAAAATTCAAACTGTTACTGGAAACGAACGCTTGAACCTAGAAGAGTGAAAGTTGGGCAGCCAAGTGAGATTAGTGAAGTGATCATTACCACCAAGTATCATCAAGATTTGGTGAAAAAATGTTTGCTGAGATTTCAGCAAACTAGTAGTTTTTTGGAAGCTTGGCAACCCCTTTCAAACGAAAGTGTTTTTCGCCAGTCTCTGCATGGGGTACTTCAAGAGGAAACAAACCATAGAGATAGAACTTAGAACTACTTCATTTTGTCAAGTTTCAAGGAGCTAGCACAAACCGTGTTTGATGTAGAGTTTCAAACACATCTATCTATATAGCAGAAAACAGAGTGAAACCTAAAAATTCAAAGTGTTACTGGAAACGAACGCTTGAAACTAGAAGAGTGAAAATTGGGCAGCCAAGTGGGCTTAGTGAACTGATCATTACCACCAAGTATCATCAAGATTTGGTGAAAAAATGTTTGCTGAGATTTCAGCAAACTAGTAGTTTTTTGGAAGCTTGGCAACCCCTTTCAAACGAAAGTGTTTTTCGCCAGTCTCTGCATGGGGTACTTCAAGAGGAAACAAACCATAGAGATAGAACTTAGAACTACTTCATTTGCTCAAGTTTCAAGGAGCTAGCACAAACCGTGTTTGATTTAGAGTTTCAAACACATCTATCTATATAGCAGAAAACAGAGTGAAACCTAAAAATTCAAAGTGTTACTGGAAACGAACGCTTGAACCTAGAAGAGTGAAAATTGGGCAGCCAAGTGGGCTTAGTGAACTGATCATTACCACCAAGTATCATCAAGATTTGGTGAAAAAATGTTTGCTGAGATTTCAGCAAACTAGTAGTTTTTTGGAAGCTTGGCAACCCCATTCAAACGAAAGTGTTTTTCGCCAGTCTCTGCATGGGGTACTTCAAGAGGAAACAAACCATAGAGATAGAACTTAGAACTACTTCATTTTGTCAAGTTTCACGGAGCTAGCACAAACCGTGTTTGATTTAGAGTTTCGAGACATCTATCTACATAGCAGAAAACGGAGTGAAACCTAAAAATTCAAACTGTTACTGGAAACGAACGCTTGAACCTAGAAGAGTGAAAGTTGGGCAGCCAAGTGGGCTTAGTGAACTGATCATTACCACAAAGTATCATCAAGATTTGGTGAAAAAATGTTTGCTGAGATTTCAGCAAACTAGTAGTTTTTTGGAATCTTGGCAACCCCTTTCAAACGAAAGTGTTTTTCGCCAGTCTCTGCATGGGGTACTTCAAGAGGAAACAAACCATAGAGATAGAACTTACAACTACTTCATTTTGTCAAGTTTCATGGAGCTAGCACAAACCGTGTTTGATTTAGAGTTTCAAAGACATCTATCTATATAGCAGAAAACAGAGTGAAACCAAAAATTTCAAAGTGTTACTGGAAACGAACGCTTGAACCTAGAAGAGTGAAAATTGGGCAGCCAAGTGGGCTTAGTGAACTGATCATTACCACCAAGTATCATCAAGTTTTGGTGAAAAAATGTTTGCTGAGATTTCAGCAAACTAGTAGTTTTTTGGAAGCTTGGCAACCCCTTTAAAACGAAAGTGATTTTCGCCAGTCTCTGCATGGGGTACTTCAAGAGGAAACAAACCATAGAGATAGAACTTAGAACTACTTCATTTTGTCAAGTTTCACGGAGCTACCACAAACCGTGTTTGATTTAGAGTTTGAAACACATCTATCTATATAACAGAAAACAGAGTGAAACCTAAAAATTCAAACTGTTACTGGAAACGAACGCTTGAACCTAGAAGAGTGAAAGTTGGGCAGCCAAGTGAGATTAGTGAAGTGATCATTACCACCAAGTATCATCAAGATTTGGTGAAAAAATGTTTGCTGAGATTTCAGCAAACTAGTAGTTTTTTGGAAGCTTGGCAACCCCTTTCAAACGAAAGTGTTTTTCGCCAGTCTCTGCATGGGGTACTTCAAGAGGAAACAAACCATAGAGATAGAACTTAGAACTACTTCATTTTGTCAAGTTTCAAGGAGCTAGCACAAACCGTGTTTGATGTAGAGTTTCAAACACATCTATCTATATAGCAGAAAACAAAGTGAAACCTAAAAATTCAAAGTGTTACTGGAAACGAACGCTTGAAACTAGAAGAGTGAAAATTGGGCAGCCAAGTGGGCTTAGTGAACTGATCATTACCACCAAGTATCATCAAGATTTGGTGAAAAAATGTTTGCTGAGATTTCAGCAAACTAGTAGTTTTTTGGAAGCTTGGCAACCCCTTTCAAACGAAAGTGTTTTCGCCAGTCTCTGCATGGGGTACTTCAAGAGGAAACAAACCATAGAGATAGAACTTAGAACTACTTCATTTTGTCAAGTTTCACGGAGCTAGCACAAACCGTGTTTGATTTAGAGTTTCGAGACATCTATCTATATAGCAGAAAACAGAGTGAAACCTAAAAATTCAAACTGTTACTGGAAACGAACGCTTGAACCTAGAAGAGTGAAAGTTGGGCAGCCAAGTGGGCTTAGTGAACTGATCATTACCACCAAGTATCATCAAGATTTGGTGAAAAAATGTTTGCTGAGATTTCAGCAAACTAGTAGTTTTTTGGAAGCTTGGCAACCCCTGTCAAACGAAAGTGTTTTTCGCCAGTCTCTGCATGGGGTACTTCAAGAGGAAACAAACCATAGAGATAGAACTTAGAACTACTTCATTTGCTCAAGTTTCAAGGAGCTAGCACAAACCGTGTTTGATTTAGAGTTTCAAACACATCTATCTATATAGCAGAAAACAGAGTGAAACCTAAAAATTCAAAGTGTAACTGGAAACGAACGCTTGAACCTAGAAGAGTGAAAATTGGGCAGCCAAGTGGGCTTAGTGAACTGATCATTACCACCAAGTATCATCAAGATTTGGTGAAAAAATGTTTGCTGAGATTTCAGCAAACTAGTAGTTTTTTGGAAACTTGGCAACCCCTTTCAAACGAAAGTGTTTTTCGCCAGTCTCTGCATGGGGTACTTCAAGAGGAAACAAACCATAGAGATAGAACATACAACTACTTCATTTGGTCAAGTTACAAGGAGCTAGCACAAACCGTGTTTGATTTAGAATTCCAAACACAGCTATCTATGTAGGAGAAAACAGAGTGAAACCTAAAAATTCAAACTGTTACTGGAAACGAATGCTTCAACATAGAAGAATAAAAATTGGGCAGCCAAGTGGGATTAGTGAACTGATCATTACCACCAAGTATCATCAAGATTTGGTGAAAAAATGTTTGCTGAGATTTCAGCAAACAAGTAGTTTTTTGGAAGCTTGGCAACCCCTTTCAAACGAAAGTGTTTTTCGCCAGTCTCTGCATGGGGTACTTCAAGAGGAAACAAACCATAGAGATAGAACTTACAACTACTTCATTTTGTCAAGTTTCAAGGAGCTAGCACAAACCGTGTTTGATTTAGAGTTTCAAAGACATCTATCTATATAGCAGAAAACAGAGTGAAACCTAAAATTTCAAAGTGTTACTGGAAACGAACGCTTGAACCTAGAAGAGTAAAAATTGGGCAGCCAAGTGGGCTTAGTGAACTGATCATTACCACCAAGTATCATCAAGTTTTGGTGAAAAAATGTTTGCTGAGATTTCAGCAAACTAGTAGTTTTTTGGAAGCTTGGCAACCCCTTTAAAACGAAAGTGATTTTCGCCAGTCTCTGCATGGGGTACTTCAAGAGGATACAAACCATAGAGATAGAACTTAGAACTACTTCATTTTGTCAAGTTTCACGGAGCTACCACAAACCGTGTTTGATTTAGAGTTTCAAACACATCTATCTATATAACAGAAAACAGAGTGAAACCTAAAAATTCAAACTGTTACTGGAAACGAAGGCTTGAACCTAGAAGAGTGAAAGTTGGGCAGCCAAGTGAGATTAGTGAAGTGATCATTACCACCAAGTATCATCAAGATTTGGTGAAAAAATGTTTGCTGAGATTTCAGCAAACTAGTAGTTTTTTGGAAGCTTGGCAACCCCTTTCAAACGAAAGTGTTTTTCGCCAGTCTCTGCATGGGGTACTTCAAGAGGAAACAAACCATAGAGATAGAACTTAGAACTACTTCATTTGCTCAAGTTTCAAGGAGCTAGCACAAACCGTGTTTGATTTAGAGTTTCAAACACATCTATCTATATAGCAGAAAACAGAGTGAAACCTAAAAATTCAAAGTGTTACTGGAAACGAACGCTTGAAACTAGAAGAGTGAAAATTGGGCAGCCAAGTGGGCTTAGTGAACTGATCATTACCACCAAGTATCATCAAGATTTGGTGAAAAAATGTTTGCTGAGATTTCAGCAAACTAGTAGTTTTTTGGAAGCTTGGCAACCCCTTTCAAACGAAAGTGTTTTTCGCCAGTCTCTGCATGGGGTACATCAAGAGGAAACAAACCATAGAGACAGAACTTAGAACTACTTCATTTGCTCAAGTTTCAAGGAGCTAGCACAAACCGTGTTTGATTTAGAGTTTCAAACACATCTATCTATATAGCAGAAAACAGAGTGAAACCTAAAAATTCAAAGTGTTACTGGAAACGAACGCTTGAACCTAGAAGAGTGAAAATTGGGCAGCCAAGTGGGCTTAGTGAACTGATCATTACCACCAAGTATCATCAAGATTTGGTGAAAAAATGTTTGCTGAGATTTCAGCAAACTAGTAGTTTTTTGGAAACTTGGCAACCCCTTTCAAACGAAAGTGTTTTCGCCAGTCTCTGCATGGGGTACTTCAAGAGGAAACAAACCATAGAGATAGAACTTACAACTACTTCATTTGGTCAAGTTTCAAGGAGCTAGCACAAACCGTGTTTGATTTAGAATTCCAAACACAGCTATCTATGTAGGAGAAAACAGAGTGAAACCTAAAAATTCAAACTGTTACTGGAAACGAATGCTTCAACATAGAAGAATAAAAATTGGGCAGCCAAGTGGGATTAGTGAACTGATCATTACCACCAAGTATCATCAAGATTTGGTGAAAAAATGTTTGCTGAGATTTCAGCAAACTAGTAGTTTTTTGGAAGCTTGGCAACCCCTTTAAAACGAAAGTGATTTTCGCCAGTCTCTGCATGGGGTACTTCAAGAGGAAAGAAACCATAGAGATAGAACTTAGAACTACTTCATTTTGTCAAGTTTCACGGAGCTACCACAAACCGTGTTTGATTTAGAGTTTCAAACACATCTATCTATATAACAGAAAACAGAGTGAAACCTAAAAATTCAAACTGTTACTGGAAACGAACGCTTGAACCTAGAAGAGTCAAAGTTGGGCAGCCAAGTGAGATTAGTGAACTGATCATTACCACCAAGTATCATCAAGATTTGGTGAAAAAATGTTTGCTGAGATTTCAGCAAACTAGTAGTTTTTTGGAAGCTTGGCAACCCCTTTCAAACGAAAGTGTTTTTCGCCAGTCTCTGCATGGGGTACTTCAAGAGGAAACAAACCATAGATATAGAACTTAGAACTACTTCATTTTGTCAAGTTTCAAGGAGCTAGCACAAACCGTGTTTGATTTAGAGTTTCAAACACATCTATCTATATAGCAGAAAACAGAGTGAAACCTAAAAATTCAAAGTGTTACTGGAAACGAACGCTTGAACCTAGAAGAGTGAAAATTGGGCAGCCAAGTGGGCTTAGTGAACTGATCATTACCACGAAGTATCATCAAGATTTGGTGAAAAAATGGTTGCTGAGATTTCAGCAAACTAGTAGTTTTTTGGAAACTTGGCAACCCCTTTCAAACGAAAGTGTTTTTCGCCAGTCTCTGCATGGGGTACTTCAAGAGGAAACAAACCATAGAGATAGAACTTACAACTACTTCATTTGGTCAAGTTTCAAGGAGCTAGCACAAACCGTGTTTGATTTAGAATTCCAAACACAGCTATCTATGTAGGAGAAAACAGAGTGAAACCTAAAAATTCAAACTGTTACTGGAAACGAATGCTTCAACATAGAAGAATAAAAATTGGGCAGCCAAGTGGGATTAGTGAACTGATCATTACCACCAAGTATCATCAAGATTTGGTGAAAAAATGTTTGCTGAGATTTCAGCAAACTAGTAGTTTCTTGGAAGCTTGGCAACCCCTTTCAAACGAAAGTGTTTTTCGCCAGTCTCTGCATGGGGTACTTCAAGAGGAAACAAACCATAGAGATAGAACTTACAACTACTTCATTTTGTCAAGTTTCAAGGAGCTAGCACAAACCGTGTTTGATTTAGAGTTTCAAAGACATCTATCTATATAGCAGAAAACAGAGTGAAACCTAAAATTTCAAAGTGTTACTGGAAACGAACGCTTGAACCTAGAAGAGTAAAAATTGGGCAGCCAAGTGGGCTTAGTGAACTGATCATTACCACCAAGTATCATCAAGTTTTGGTGAAAAAATGTTTGCTGAGATTTCAGCAAACTAGTAGTTTTTTGGAAGCTTGGCAACCCCTTTAAAACGAAAGTGATTTTCGCCAGTCTCTGCATGGGGTACTTCAAGAGGAAACAAACCATAGAGATAGAACTTAGAACTACTTCATTTTGTCAAGTTTCACGGAGCTACCACAAACCGTGTTTGATTTAGAGTTTCAAACACATCTATCTATATAACAGAAAACAGAGTGAAACCTAAAAATTCAAAGTGTTACTGGAAACGAACGCTTGAACCTAGAAGAGTGAAAGTTGGGCAGCCAAGTGAGATTAGTGAACTGATCATTACCACCAAGTATCATCAAGATTTGGTGAAAAAATGTTTGCTGAGATTTCAGCAAACTAGTAGTTTTTTGGAAGCTTTGCAACCCTTTTCAAACGAAAGTGTTTTTCGCCAGTCTCTGCATGGGGTACTTCAAGAGGAAACAAACCATAGAGATAGAACTTAGAACTACTTCATTTTGTCAAGTTTCAAGGAGCTAGCACAAACCGTGTTTGATTTAGAGTTTCAAACACATCTATCTATATAGCAGAAAACAGAGTGAAACCTAAAAATTCAAAGTGTTACTGGAAACGAACGCTTGAAACAAGAAGAGTGAAAATTGGGCAGCCAAGTGGGCTTAGTGAACTGATCATTACCACCAAGTATCATCAAGATTTGGTGAAAAAATGTTTGCTGAGGTTTCAGCAAACTAGTAGTTTTTTGGAAGCTTGGCAACCCCTTTCAAACGAAAGTGTTTTTCGCCAGTCTCTGCATGGGGTACTTCAAGAGGAAACAAACCATAGAGATAGAACTTAGAACTACTTCATTTTGTCAAGTTTCACGGAGCTAGCACAAACCGTGTTTGATTTAGAGTTTCGAGACATCTATCTATATAGCAGAAAACAGAGTGAAACCTAAAAATTAAAACTGTTACTGGAAACGAACGCTTGAACCTAGAAGAGTGAAAGTTGGGCAGCCAAGTGGGCTTAGTGAACTGATCATTACCACCAAGTATCATCAAGATTTGGTGAAAAAATGTTTGCTGAGATTTCAGCAAACTAGTAGTTTTTTGGAAACTTGGCAACCCCTTTCAAACGAAAGTGTTTTTCGCCAGTCTCTGCATGGGGTACTTCAAGAGGAAACAAACCATAGAGATAGAACTTACAACTACTTCATTTGGTCAAGTTTCAAGGAGCTAGCACAAACCGTGTTTGATTTAGAATTCCAAACACAGCTATCTATGTAGGAGAAAACAGAGTGAAACCTAAAAATTCAAACTGTTACTGGAAACGAATGCTTCAACATAGAAGAATAAAAATTGGGCAGCCAAGTGGGATTAGTGAACTGATCATTACCACCAAGTATCATCAAGATTTGGTGAAAAAATGTTTGCTGAGATTTCAGCAAACTAGTAGTTTTTTGGAAGCTTGGCAACCCCTTTCAAACGAAAGTGTTTTTCGCCAGTCTCTGCATGGGGTACTTCAAGAGGAAACAAACCATAGAGATAGAACTTAGAACTACTTCATTTTGTCAAGTTTCACGGAGCTACCACAAACCGTGTTTGATTTAGAGTTTCAAACACATCTATCTATATAACAGAAAACAGAGTGAAACCTAAAAATTCAAACTGTTACTGGAAACGAACGCTTGAACCTAGAAGAGTGAAAGTTGGACAGCCAAGTGAGATTAGTGAACTGATCATTACCACCAAGTATCATCAAGATTTGGTGAAAAAATGTTTGCTGAGATTTCAGCAAACTAGTAGTTTTTTGGAAGCTTGGCAACCCCTTTCAAACGAAAGTGTTTTTCGCCAGTCTCTGCATGGGGTACTTCAAGAGGAAACAAACCATAGAGATAGAACTTAGAACTACTTCATTTTGTCAAGTTTCAAGGAGCTAGCACAAACCGTGTTTGATTTAGAGTTTCAAACACATCTATCTATATAGCAGAAAACAGAGTGAAACCTAAAAATTCAAAGTGTTACTGGAAACGAACGCTTGAACCTAGAAGAGTGAAAGTTGGGCAGCCAAGTGGGATTAGTGAACTGATCATTACCACCAAGTATCATCAAGATTTGGTGAAAAAATGTTTGCTGAGATTTCAGCAAACTAGTAGTTTTTTGGAAGCTTGGCAACCCCTTTCAAACGAAAGTGTTTTTCGCCAGTCTCTGCATGGGGTACTTCAAGAAAACAAACCATAGAGATAGAACTTACAACTACTTCATTTTGTCAAGTTTCAAGGAGCTAGCACAAACCGTGTTTGATTTAGAGTTTCAAACACATCTATCTATACAGCAGAAAACAGAGTGAAACCTAAAAATTGAAAGTGTTACTGGAAACGAACGCTTGAACCTAGAAGAGTGAAAAATGGGCAGCCAAGTGGGCTTAGTGAACTGATCATTACCACCAAGTATCATCAAGATTTGGTGAAAAAATGTTTGCTGATATTTCAGCAAACTAGTAGTTTTTTGGAAACTTGGCAACCCATTTCAAACGAAAGTGTTTTTCGCCAGTCTCTGCATGGGGTACTTCAAGAGGAAACAAACCATAGAGATAGAACTTACAACTTCTTCATTTGGTCAAGTTTCAAGGAGCTAGCACAAACCGTGTTTGATTTAGAATTCCAAACACAGCTATCTATGTAGGAGAAAACAGAGTGAAACCTAAAAATTTAAACTGTTACTGGAAACGAATGCTTCAACATAGAAGAATAAAAATTGGGCAGCCAAGTGGGATTAGTGAACTGATCATTACCACCAAGTATCATCAAGATTTGGTGAAAAAATGTTTGCTGAGATTTCAGCAAACTAGTAGTTTTTTGGAAGCTTGGCAACCCCTTTCAAACGAAAGTCTTTTTCGCCAGTCTCTGCATGGGGTACTTCAAGAGGAAACAAACCATAGAGATAGAACTTACAACTACTTCATTTTGTCAAGTTTCAAGGAGCTAGCACAAACCGTGTTTGATTTAGAGTTTCAAAGACATCTATCTATATAGCAGAAAACAGAGTGAAACCTAAAATTTCAAAGTGTTACTGGAAACGAACGCTTGAACCTAGAAGAGTAAAAATTGGGCAGCCAAGTGGGCTTAGTGAACTGATCATTACCACCAAGTATCATCAAGTTTTGGTGAAAAAATGTTTGCTGAGATTTCAGCAAACTAGTAGTTTTTTGGAAGCTTGGCAACCCCTTTAAAACGAAAGTGATTTTCGCCAGTCTCTGCATGGGGTACTTCAAGAGGAAACAAACCATAGAGATAGAACTTAGAACTACTTCATTTTGTCAAGTTTCACGGAGCTACCACAAACCGTGTTTGATTTAGAGTTTCAAACACATCTATCTATATAACAGAAAACAGAGTGAAACCTAAAAATTCAAACTGTTACTGGAATCGAACGCTTGAACCTAGAAGAGTGAAAGTTGGGCAGCCAAGTGAGATTAGTGAACTGATCATTACCACCAAGTATCATCAAGATTTGGTGAAAAAATGTTTGCTGAGATTTCAGCAAACTAGTAGTTTTTTGGAAGCTTGGCAACCCCTTTCAAACGAAAGTGTTTTTCGCCAGTCTCTGCATGGGGTACTTCAAGAGGAAACAAACCATAGAGATAGAACTTAGAACTACTTCATTTTGTCAAGTTTCAAGGAGCTAGCACAAACCGTGTTTGATTTAGAGTTTCAAACACATCTATCTATATAGCAGAAAACAGAGTGAAACCTAAAAATTCAAAGTGTTACTGGAAACGAACGCTTGAAACTAGAAGAGTGAAAATTGGGCAGCCAAGTGGGCTTAGTGAACTGATCATTACCACCAAGTATCATCAAGATTTGGTGAAAAAATGTTTGCTGAGATTTCAGCAAACTAGTAGTTTTTTGGAAGCTTGGCAACCCCTTTCAAACGAAAGTGTTTTTCGCCAGTCTCTGCATGGGGTACTTCAAGAGGAAACAAACCATAGAGATAGAACTTAGAACTACTTCATTTTGTCAAGTTTCACGGAGCTAGCACAAACCGTGTTTGATTTAGAGTTTCGAGACATCTATCTATATAGCAGAAAACAGAGTGAAACCTAAAAATTCAAACTGTTACTGGAAACGAACGCTTGAACCTAGAAGAGTGAAAGTTGGGCAGCCAAGTGGGCTTAGTGAACTGATCATTACCACAAAGTATCATCAAGATATGGTGAAAAAATATTTGCTGAGATTTCAGCAAACTAGTAGTTTTTTGGAAGCTTGGCAACCCCTTTCAAACGAAAGTGTTTTTTGCCAGTCTCTGCATGGGGTACTTCAAGAGGAAACAAACCATAGAGATAGAACTTAGAACTACTTCATTTGTTCAAGTTTCAAGGAGCTAGCACAAACCGTGTTTGATTTAGAGTTTCAAACACATCTATCTATATAGCAGAAAACAGAGTGAAACCTAAAAATTCAAAGTGTTACTGGAAACGAACGCTTGAACCTAGAAGAGTGAAAATTGGGCAGCCAAGTGGGCTTAGTGAACTGATCATTACCACCAAGTATCATCAAGATTTGGTGAAAAAATGTTTGCTGAGATTTCAGCAAACTAGTAGTTTTTTGGAAAATTGGCAACCCCTTTCAAACGAAAGTGTTTTTCGCCAGTCTCTGCATGGGGTACTTCAAGAGGAAACAAACCATAGAGATAGAACTTACAACTACTTCATTTGGTCAAGTTTCAAGGAGCTAGCACAAACCGTGTTTGATTTAGAATTCCAAACACAGCTATCTATGTAGGAGAAAACAGAGTGAAACCTAAAAATTCAAACTGTTACTGGAAACGAATGCTTCAACATAGAAGAATAAAAATTGGGCAGCCAAGTGGGATTAGTGAACTGATCATTACCACCAAGTATCATCAAGATTTGGTGAAAAAATGTTTGCTGAGATTTCAGCAAACTAGTAGTTTTTTGGAAGCTTGGCAACCCCTTTCAAACGAAAGTGTTTTTCGCCAGTCTCTGCATGGGGTACTTCAAGAGGAAACAAACCATAGAGATAGAACTTACAACTACTTCATTTTGTCAAGTTTCAAGGAGCTAGCACAAACCGTGTTTGATTTAGAGTTTCAAAGACATCTATCTATATAGCAGAAAACAGAGTGAAACCTAAAATTTCAAAGTGTTACTGGAAACGAACGCTTGAACCTAGAAGAGTAAAAATTGGGCAGCCAAGTGGGCTTAGTGAACTGATCATTACCACCAAGTATCATCAAGTTTGGTGAAAAAATATTTGCTGAGATTTCAGCAAACTAGTAGTTTTTTGGAAGCTTGGCAACCCCTTTAAAACGAAAGTGATTTTCGCCAGTCTCTGCATGGGGTACTTCAAGAGGAAACAAACCATAGAGATAGAACTTAGAACTACTTCATTTTGTCAAGTTTCACGGAGCTACCACAAACCGTGTTT
Source organism: Callospermophilus lateralis (assembly GCF_048772815.1). Taxonomy (NCBI): domain Eukaryota; kingdom Metazoa; phylum Chordata; class Mammalia; order Rodentia; family Sciuridae; genus Callospermophilus; species Callospermophilus lateralis. Next base: position 41,970 of record NW_027514675.1, on the reverse strand, counting down.
GATTTAGAGTTTCAAACACATCTATCTATATAACAGAAAACAGAGTGAAACCTAAAAATTCAAACTGTTACTGGAAACGAACGCTTGAACCTAGAAGAGTGAAAGTTGGGCAGCCAAGTGAGATTAGTGAACTGATCATTACCACCAAGTATCATCAAGATTTGGTGAAAAAATGTTTGCTGAGATTTCAGCAAACTAGTAGTTTTTTGGAAGCTTGGCAACCCCTTTCAAACGAAAGTGTTTTTCGCCAGTCTCTGCATGGGGTACTTCAAGAGGAAACAAACCATAGAGATAGAACTTACAACTACTTCATTTTGTCAAGTTTCAAGGAGCTAGCACAAACCGTGTTTGATTTAGAGTTTCAAACACATCTATCTATATAGCAGAAAACAGAGTGAAACCTAAAAATTCAAAGTGTTACTGGAAACGAACGCTTGAACCTAGAAGAGTGAAAATTGGGCAGCCAAGTGGGCTTAGTGAACTGATCATTACAACCAAGTATCATCAAGATTTGGTGAAAAAATGTTTGCTGAGATTTCAGCAAACGAGAAGTTTTTTGGAAGCTTGGCAACACCTTTCAAACGAAAGTGTTTTTCGCCAGTCTCTGCATGGGGTACTTCAAGAGGAAACAAACCATAGAGATAGAACTTAGAACTACTTCATTTTGTCAAGTTTCACGGAGCTAGCACAAACCGTGTTTGATTTAGAGTTTCAAACACATCTATCTATATAGCAGAAAACAGAGTGAAACCTAAAAATTGAAAGTGTTACTGGAAACGAACGCTTGAACCTAGAAGAGTGAAAATTGGGCAGCCAAGTGGGCTTAGTGAACTGATCATTACCACCAAGTATCATCAAGATTTGGTGAAAAAATGTTTGCTGAGATTTCAGCAAACTAGTAGTTTTTTGGAAAATTGGCAACCCCTTTCAAACGAAAGTGTTTTTCGCCAGTCTCTGCATGGGGTACTTCAAGAGGAAACAAACCATAGAGATAGAACTTACAACTACTTCATTTGGTCAAGTTTCAAGGAGCTAGCACAAACCGTGTTTGATTTAGAATTCCAAACACAGCTATCTATGTAGGAGAAAACAGAGTGAAACCTAAAAATTCAAACTGTTACTGGAAACGAATGCTTCAACATAGAAGAATAAAAATTGGGCAGCCAAGTGGGATTAGTGAACTGATCATTACCACCAAGTATCATCAAGATTTGGTGAAAAAATGTTTGCTGAGATTTCAGCAAACTAGTAGTTTTTTGGAAGCTTGGCAACCCCTTTCAAACGAAAGTGTTTTTCGCCAGTCTCTGCATGGGGTACTTCAAGAGGAAACAAACCATAGAGATAGAACTTACAACTACTTCATTTTGTCAAGTTTCAAGGAGCTAGCACAAACCGTGTTTGATTTAGAGTTTCAAAGACATCTATCTATATAGCAGAAAACAGAGTGAAACCTAAAATTTCAAAGTGTTACTGGAAACGAACGCTTGAACCTAGAAGAGTAAAAATTGGGCAGCCAAGTGGGCTTAGTGAACTGATCATTACCACCAAGTATCATCAAGTTTTGGTGAAAAAATGTTTGCTGAGATTTCAGCAAACTAGTAGTTTTTTGGAAGCTTGGCAACCCCTTTAAAACGAAAGTGATTTTCGCCAGTCTCTGCATGGGGTACTTCAAGAGGAAACAAACCATAGAGATAGAACTTAGAACTACTTCATTTGCTCAAGTTTCAAGGAGCTAGCACAAACCGTGTTTGATTTAGAGTTTCAAACACATCTATCTATATAGCAGAAAACAGAGTGAAACCTAAAAATTCAAAGTGTTACTGGAAACGAACGCTTGAACCTAGAAGAGTGAAAATTGGGCAGCCAAGTGGGCTTAGTGAACTGATCATTACCACCAAGTATCATCAAGATTTGGTGAAAAAATGTTTGCTGAGATTTCAGCAAACTAGTAGTTTTTGGAAACTTGGCAACCCCTTTCAAACGAAAGTGTTCTTCGCCAGTCTCTGCATGGGGTACTTCAAGAGGAAACAAACCATAGAGATAGAACTTAGAACTACTTCATTTTGTCAAGTTTCACGGAGCTACCACAAACCGTGTTTGATTTAGAGTTTCAAACACATCTATCTATATAACAGAAAACAGAGTGAAACCTAAAAATTCAAAGTGTTACTGGAAACGAACGCTTGAAACTAGAAGAGTGAAAGTTGGGCAGCCAAGTGAGATTAGTGAACTGATCATTACCACCAAGTATCATCAAGATTTGGTGAAAAAATGTTTGCTGAGATTTCAGCAAACTAGTAGTTTTTTGGAAGCTTGGCAACCCTTTCAAACGAAAGTGTTTTTCGCCAGTCTCTGCATGGGGTACTTCAAGAGGAAACAAACCATAGAGATAGAACTTAGAACTACTTCATTTTGTCAAGTTTCAAGGAGCTAGCACAAACCGTGTTTGATTTAGAGTTTCAAACACATCTATCTATATAGCAGAAAACAGAGTGAAACCTAAAAATTCAAAGTGTTACTAGAAAAGAACGCTTGAACCTAGAAGAGTGAAAATTGGGCAGCCAAGTGGGCTTAGTGAACTGATCATTACCACCAAGTATCATCAAGATTTGGTGAAAAAATGTTTGCTGAGATTTCAGCAAACTAGTAGTTTTTTGGAAGCTTGGCAACCCCTTTCAAACGAAAGTGTTTTTCGCCAGTCTCTGCATGGGGTACTTCAAGAGGAAACAAACCATAGAGATAGAACTTAGAACTACTTCATTTTGTCAAGTTTCACGGAGCTAGCACAAACCGTGTTTGATTTAGAGTTTCGAGACATCTATCTATATAGCAGAAAACAGAGTGAAACCTAAAAATTCAAACTGTTACTGGAAACGAACGCTTGAACCTAGAAGAGTGAAAGTTGGGCAGCCAAGTGGGCTTAGTGAACTGATCATTACCACAAAGTATCATCAAGATATGGTGAAAAATGTTTGCTGAGATTTCAGCAAACTAGTAGTTTTTTGGAAGCTTGGCAACCCCTTTCAAACGAAAGTGTTTTTCGCCAGTCTCTGCATGGGGTACTTCAAGAGGAAACAAACCATAGAGATAGAACTTAGAACTACTTCATTTGCTCAAGTTTCAAGGATCTAGCACAAACCGTGTTTGATTTAGAGTTTCAAACACATCTATCTATATAGCAGAAAACAGAGTGAAACCTAAAAATTCAAACTGTTACTGGAAACGAATGCTTCAACATAGAAGAATAAAAATTGGGCAGCCAAGTGGGATTAGTGAACTGATCATTACCACCAAGTATCATCAAGATTTGGTGAAAAAATGTTTGCTGAGATTTCAGCAAACTAGTAGTTTTTTGGAAGCTTGGCAACCCCTTTCAAATGAAAGTGTTTTTCGCCAGTCTCTGCATGGGGTACTTCAAGAGGAAACAAACCATAGAGATAGAACTTACAACTACTTCATTTTGTCAAGTTTCAAGGAGCTAGCACAAACCGTGTTTGATTTAGAATTCCAAACACAGCTATCTATATAGCAGAAAACAGAGTGAAACCTAAAATTTCAAAGTGTTACTGGAAACGAACGCTTGATCCTAGAAGAGTAAAAATTGGGCAGCCAAGTGGGCTTAGTGAACTTATCATTACCACCAAGTATCATCAAGTTTTGGTGAAAAAATGTTTGCTGAGATTTCAGCAAACTAGTAGTTTTTTGGAAGCTTTGGCAACCCCTTTAAAACGAAAGTGATTTTCGCCAGTCTCTGCATGGGGTACTTCAAGAGGAAACAAACCATAGAGATAGAACTTAGAACTACTTCATTTTGTCAAGTTTCACGGAGCTACCACAAACCGTGTTTGATTTAGAGTTTGAAACACATCTATCTATATAACAGAAAACAGAGTGAAACCTAAAAATTCAAACTGTTACTGGAAACGAACGCTTGAACCTAGAAGAGTGAAAGTTGGGCAGCCAAGTGAGATTAGTGAACTGATCATTACCACCAAGTATCATCAAGTTTTGGTGAAAAAATGTTTGCTGAGATTTCAGCAAACTAGTAGTTTTTTGGAAGCTTGGCAACCCCTTTCAAACGAAAGTGTTTTTCGCCAGTCTCTGCATGGGGTACTTCAAGAGGAAACAAACCATAGAGATAGAACTTAGAACTACTTCATTTTGTCAAGTTTCACGGAGCTACCACAAACCGTGTTTGATTTAGAGTTTCAAACACATCTATCTATATAGCAGAAAACAGAGTGAAACCTAAAAATTCAAACTGTTACTGGAAACGAACGCTTGAACCTAGAAGAGTGAAAATTGGGCAGCCAAGTGGGCTTAGTGAACTGATCATTACCACCAAGTATCATCAAGATTTGTGAAAAAATGTTTGCTGAGATTTCAGCAAACTAGTAGTTTTTTGGAAGCTTGGCAACCCCTTTCAAACGAAAGTGTTTTTCGCCAGTCTCTGCATGGGGTACTTCAAGAGGAAACAAACCATAGAGATAGAACTTAGAACTACTTCATTTTGTCAAGTTTCACGGAGCTACCACAAACCGTGTTTGATTTAGAGTTTCAAACACATCTATCTATATAGCAGAAAACAGAGTGAAACCTAAAAATTCAAACTGTTACTGGAAACGAACGCTTGAACCTAGAAGAGTGAAAATTGGGCAGCCAAGTGGGCTTAGTGAACTGATCATTACCACCAAGTATCATCAAGATTTGGTGAAAAAATGTTTGCTGAGATTTCAGCAAACTAGTAGTTTTTTGGAAGCTTGGCAACCCCTTTCAAACGAAAGTGTTTTTCGCCAGTCTCTGCATGGGGTACTTCAAGAGGAAACAAACCATAGAGATAGAACTTAGAACTACTTCATTTTGTCAAGTTTCACGGAGCTAGAACAAACCGTGTTTGATTTAGAGTTTCGAGACATCTATCTATATAGCAGAAAACAGAGTGAAACCTAAAAATTCAAAGTGTTACTGGAAACGAACGCTTGAACCTAGAAGAGTGAAAGTTGGGCAGCCAAGTGGGCTTAGTGAACTGATCATTACCACCAAGTATCATCAAGATTTGGTGAAAAAATGTTTGCTGAGATTTCAGCAAACTAGTAGTTTTTTGGAAGCTTGGCAACCCCTTACAAACGAAAGTGTTTTTCGCCAGTCTCTGCATGGGGTACTTCAAGAGGAAAAAAACCATAGAGATAGAAGTTAGAACTACTTCATTTTGTCAAGTTTCACGGAGCTAGCACAAACCGTGTTTGATTTAGAGTTTCGAGACATCTATCTATATAGCAGAAAACAGAGTGAAACCTAAAAATTCAAACTGTTACTGGAAACGAACGCTTGAACCTAGAAGAGTGAAAGTTGGGCAGCCAAGTGGGCTTAGTGAACTGATCATTACCACAAAGTATCATCAAGATTTGGTGAAAAAATGTTTGCTGAGATTTCAGCAAACTAGTAGTTTTTTGGAAGCTTGGCAACCGCTTTCAAACGAAAGTGTTTTTCGCCAGTCTCTGCATGGGGTACTTCAAGAGGAAAAAAACCATAGAGATAGAACTTAGAACTACTTCATTTGCTCAAGTTTCAAGGAGCTAGCACAAACCGTGTTTGATTTAGAGTTTCAAACACATCTATCTATATAGCAGAAAACAGAGTGAAACCTAAAAATTCAAACTGTTACTGGAAACGAACGCTTGAACCTAGAAGAGTGAATGTTGGGCAGCCAAGTGAGATTAGTGAACTGATCATTACCACCAAGTATCATCAAGATTTGGTGAAAAAATGTTTGCTGAGATTTCAGCAAACTAGTAGTTTTTTGGAAACTTGGCAACCCCTTTCAAACGAAAGTGTTCTTCGCCAGTCTCTGCATGGGGTACTTCAAGAGGAAACAAACCATAGAGATAGAACTTAGAACTACTTCATTTTGTCAAGTTTCACGGAGCTACCACAAACCGTGTTTGATTTAGAGTTTCAAACACATCTATCTATATAACAGAAAACAGAGTGAAACCTAAAAATTCAAACTGTTACTGGAAACGAACGCTTGAACCTAGAAGAGTGAAAGTTGGGCAGCCAAGTGAGATTAGTGAACTGATCATTACCACCAAGTATCATCAAGATTTGGTGAAAAAATGTTTGCTGAGATTTCAGCAAACTAGTAGTTTTTTGGAAGCTTGGCAACCCCTTTCAAACGAAAGTGTTTTTCGCCAGTCTCTGCATGGGGTACTTCAAGAGGAAACAAACCATAGAGATAGAACTTAGAACTACTTCATTTTGTCAAGTTTCACGGAGCTAGCACAAACCGTGTTTGATTTAGAGTTTCGAGACATCTATCTATATAGCAGAAAACAGAGTGAAACCTAAAAATTCAAACTGTTACTGGAAACGAACGCTTGAACCTAGAAGAGTGAAAGTTGGGCAGCCAAGTGGGCTTAGTGAACTGATCATTACCACAAAGTATCATCAAGATTTGGTGAAAAAATGTTTGCTGAGATTTCAGCAAACTAGTAGTTTTTTGGAAGCTTGGCAACCCCTTTCAAACGAAAGTGTTTTTCGCCAGTCTCTGCATGGGGTACTTCAAGAGGAAACAAACCATAGAGATAGAACTTAGAACTACTTCATTTGCTCAAGTTTCAAGGAGCTAGCACAAACCGTGTTTGATTTAGAGTTTCAAACACATCTATCTATATAGCAGAAAACAGAGTGAAACCTAAAAATTCAAACTGTTACTGGAAACGAACGCTTGAACCTAGAAGAGTGAATGTTGGGCAGCCAAGTGAGATTAGTGAACTGATCATTACCACCAAGTATCATCAAGATTTGGTGAAAAAATGTTTGCTGAGATTTCAGCAAACTAGTAGTTTTTTGGAAGCTTGGCAACCCCTTTCAAACGAAAGTGTTTTTCGCCAGTCTCTGCATGGGGTACTTCAAGAGGAAACAAACCATAGAGATAGAACTTACAACTACTTCATTTGGTCAAGTTTCAAGGAGCTAGCACAAACCGTGTTTGATTTAGAATTCCAAACACAGCTATCTATGTAGGAGAAAACAGAGTGAAACCTAAAAATTCAAACTGTTACTGGAAACGAATGCTTCAACATAGAAGAATAAAAATTGGGCAGCCAAGTGGGATTAGTGAACTGATCATTACCACAAAGTATCATCAAGATTTGGTGAAAAAATGTTTGCTGAGATTTCAGCAAACTAGTAGTTTTTTGGAAGCTTGGCAACCCCTTTCAAACGAAAGTGTTTTTCGCCAGTCTCTGCATGGGGTACTTCAAGAGGAAACAAACCATAGAGATAGAACTTACAACTACTTCATTTTGTCAAGTTTCAAGGAGCTAGCACAAACCGTGTTTGATTTAGAGTTTCAAAGACATCTATCTATATAGCAGAAAACAGAGTGAAACCTAAAATTTCAAAGTGTTACTGGAAACGAACGCTTGAACCTAGAAGAGTAAAAATTGGGCAGCCAAGTGGGCTTAGTGAACTGATCATTACCACCAAGTATCATCAAGTTTTGGTGAAAAAATGTTTGCTGAGATTTCAGCAAACTAGTAGTTTTTTGGAAGCTTGGCAACCCCTTTAAAACGAAAGTGATTTTCGCCAGTCTCTGCATGGGGTACTTCAAGAGGAAACAAACCATAGAGATAGAACTTAGAACTACTTCATTTGCTCAAGTTTCAAGGAGCTAGCACAAACCGTGTTTGATTTAGAGTTTCAAACACATCTATCTATATAGCAGAAAACAGAGTGAAACCTAAAAATTCAAAGTGTTACTGGAAACGAACGCTTGAACCTAGAAGAGTGAAAATTGGGCAGCCAAGTGGGCTTAGTGAACTGATCATTACCACCAAGTATCATCAAGATTTGGTGAAAAAATGTTTGCTGAGATTTCAGCAAACTAGTAGTTTTTTGGAAACTTGGCAACCCCTTTCAAACGAAAGTGTTCTTCGCCAGTCTCTGCATGGGGTACTTCAAGAGGAAACAAACCATAGAGATAGAACTTAGAACTACTTCATTTTGTCAAGTTTCACGGAGCTACCACAAACCGTGTTTGATTTAGAGTTTCAAACACATCTATCTATATAACAGAAAACAGAGTGAAACCTAAAAATTCAAACTGTTACTGGAAACGAACGCTTGAACCTAGAAGAGTGAAAGTTGGGCAGCCAAGTGAGATTAGTGAACTGATCATTACCACCAAGTATCATCAAGATTTGGTGAAAAAATGTTTGCTGAGATTTCAGCAAACTAGTAGTTTTTTGGAAGCTTGGCAACCCCTTTCAAACGAAAGTGTTTTTCGCCAGTCTCTGCATGGGGTACTTCAAGAGGAAACAAACCATAGAGATAGAACTTAGAACTACTTCATTTTGTCAAGTTTCAAGGAGCTAGCACAAACCGTGTTTGATTTAGAGTTTCAAACACATCTATCTATATAGCAGAAAACAGAGTGAAACCTAAAAATTCAAAGTGTTACTGGAAACGAACGCTTGAACCTAGAAGAGTGAAAATTGGGCAGCCAAGTGGGCTTAGTGAACTGATCATTACCACCAAGTATCATCAAGATTTGGTGAAAAAATGTTTGCTGAGATTTCAGCAAACTAGTAGTTTTTTGGAAGCTTGGCAACCCCTTTCAAACGAAAGTGTTTTTCGCCAGTCTCTGCATGGGGTACTTCAAGAGGAAACAAACCATAGAGATAGAACTTAGAACTACTTCATTTTGTCAAGTTTCACGGAGCTAGCACAAACCGTGTTTGATTTAGAGTTTCGAGACATCTATCTATATAGCAGAAAACAGAGTGAAACCTAAAAATTCAAACTGTTACTGGAAACGAACGCTTGAACCTAGAAGAGTGAAAGTTGGGCAGCCAAGTGGGCTTAGTGAACTGATCATTACCACCAAGTATCATCAAGATTTGGTGAAAAAATGTTTGCTGAGATTTCAGCAAACTAGTAGTTTTTTGGAAGCTTGGCAACCCCTTTCAAACGAAAGTGTTTTTCGCCAGTCTCTGCATGGGGTACTTCAAGAGGAAACAAACCATAGAGATAGAACTTACAACTACTTCATTTGGTCAAGTTTCAAGGAGCTAGCACAAACCGTGTTTGATTTAGAATTCCAAACACAGCTATCTATGTAGGAGAAAACAGAGTGAAACCTAAAAATTCAAACTGTTACTGGAAACGAATGCTTCAACATAGAAGAATAAAAATTGGGCAGCCAAGTGGGATTAGTGAACTGATCATTACCACCAAGTATCATCAAGATTTGGTGAAAAAATGTTTGCTGAGATTTCAGCAAACTAGTAGTTTTTTGGAAGCTTGGCAACCCCTTTCAAACGAAAGTGTTTTTCGCCAGTCTCTGCATGGGGTACTTCAAGAGGAAACAAACCATAGAGATAGAACTTACAACTACTTCATTTTGTCAAGTTTCAAGGAGCTAGCACAAACCGTGTTTGATTTAGAGTTTCAAAGACATCTATCTATATAGCAGAAAACAGAGTGAAACCTAAAATTTCAAAGTGTTACTGGAAACGAACGCTTGAACCTAGAAGAGTAAAAATTGGGCAGCCAAGTGGGCTTAGTGAACTGATCATTACCACCAAGTATCATCAAGTTTTGGTGAAAAAATGTTTGCTGAGATTTCAGCAAACTAGTAGTTTTTTGGAAGCTTGGCAACCCCTTTAAAACGAAAGTGATTTTCGCCAGTCTCTGCATGGGGTACTTCAAGAGGAAACAAACCATAGAGATAGAACTTAGAACTACTTCATTTGCTCAAGTTTCAAGGAGCTAGCACAAACCGTGTTTGATTTAGAGTTTCAAACACATCTATCTATATAGCAGAAAACAGAGTGAAACCTAAAAATTCAAAGTGTTACTGGAAACGAACGCTTGAACCTAGAAGAGTGAAAATTGGGCAGCCAAGTGGGCTTAGTGAACTGATCATTACCACCAAGTATCATCAAGATTTGGTGAAAAAATGTTTGCTGAGATTTCAGCAAACTAGTAGTTTTTTGGAAACTTGGCAACCCCTTTCAAACGAAAGTGTTTTTCGCCAGTCTCTGCATGGGGTACTTCAAGAGGAAACAAACCATAGAGATAGAACTTAGAACTACTTCATTTTGTCAAGTTTCACGGAGCTACCACAAACCGTGTTTGATTTAGAGTTTCAAACACATCTATCTATATAACAGAAAACAGAGTGAAACCTAAAAATTCAAACTGTTACTGGAAACGAACGCTTGAACCTAGAAGAGTGAAAGTTGGGCAGCCAAGTGAGATTAGTGAACTGATCATTACCACCAAGTATCATCAAGATTTGGTGAAAAAATGTTTGCTGAGATTTCAGCAAACTAGTAGTTTTTTGGAAGCTTGGCAACCCCTTTCAAACGAAAGTGTTTTTCGCCAGTCTCTGCATGGGGTACTTCAAGAGGAAACAAACCATAGAGATAGAACTTACAACTACTTCATTTTGTCAAGTTTCAAGGAGCTAGCACAAACCGTGTTTGATTTAGAGTTTCAAACACATCTATCTATATAGCAGAAAACAGAGTGAAACCTAAAATTTCAAAGTGTTACTGGAAACGAACGCTTGAACCTAGAAGAGTGAAAATTGGGCAGCCAAGTGGGCTTAGTGAACTGATCATTACCACCAAGTATCATCAAGATTTGGTGAAAAAATGTTTGCTGAGATTTCAGCAAACTAGTAGTTTTTTGGAAGCTTGGCAACCCCTTTCAAACGAAAGTGATTTTCGCCAGTCTCTGCATGGGGTACTTCAAGAGGAAACAAACCATAGAGATAGAACTTAGAACTACTTCATTTTGTCAAGTTTCACGGAGCTACCACAAACCGTGTTTGATATTTAGAGTTTCGAGCCATCTATCTATATAGCAGAAAACAGAGTGAAACCTAAAAATTCAAACTGTTACTGGAAACGAACGCTTGAACCTAGAAGAGTGAAAGTTGGGCAGCCAAGTGGGCTTAGTGAACTGATCATTACCACAAAGTATCATCAAGATTTGGTGAAAAAATGTTGCTGAGATTTCAGCAAACTAGTAGTTTTTTGGAAGCTTGGCAACCCTTTCAAACGAAAGTGTTTTTCGCCAGTCTCTGCATGGGGTACTTCAAGAGGAAACAAACCATAGAGATAGAACTTAGAACTACTTCATTTGGTCAAGTTTCAAGGAGCTAGCACAAACCGTGTTTGATTTAGAGTTTCAAACACATCTATCTATATAGCAGAAAACAGAGTGAAACTAAAAATCAAAGTGTTACTGGAAACGAACGCTTGAACCTAGAAGAGTGAAAGTTGGGCAGCCAAGTGGGCTTAGTGAACTGATCATTACCACCAAGTATCATCAAGATTTGGTGAAAAAATGTTTGCTGAGATTTCAGCAAACTAGTATTTTTTTGGAAACTTGGCAACCCCTTTCAAACGAAAGTGTTTTTCGCCAGTCTCTGCATGGGGTACTTCAAGAGGAAACAAACCATAGAGATAGAACTTACAACTACTTCATTTGGTCAAGTTTCAAGGAGCTAGCACAAACCGTGTTTGATTTAGAATTCCAAACACAGCTATCTATGTAGGAGAAAACAGAGTGAAACCTAAAAATTCAAACTGTTACTGGAAACGAATGCTTCAACATAGAAGAATAAAAATTGGGCAGCCAAGTGGGATTAGTGAACTGATCCATTACCACCAAGTATCATCAAGATTTGGTGAAAAAATGTTTGCTGAGATTTCAGCAAACTAGTAGTTTTTTGGAAGCTTGGCACCCCCTTTCAAACGAAAGTGTTTTTCGCCAGTCTCTGCATGGGGTACTTCAAGAGGAAACAAACCATAGAGATAGAACTTACAACTATTTCATTTTGTGAAGTTTCAAGGAGCTAGCATAAACCGTGTTTGATTTAGAGTTTCAAACACATCTATCTATATAGCAGAAAACAGAGTGAAACCTAAAAATTCAAAGTGTTACTGAAACGAACGCTTGAACCTAGAAGAGTGAAAGTTGGGCAGCCAAGTGGGCTTAGTGAACTGATCATTACCACCAAGTATCATCAAGATTTGGTGAAAAAATGTTTGCTGAGATTTCAGCAAACTAGTATTTTTTTGGAAACTTGGCAACCCCTTTCAAACGAAAGTGTTTTTCGCCAGTCTCTGCATGGGGTACTTCAAGAGGAAACAAACCATAGAGATAGAACTTACAACTACTTCATTTGGTCAAGTTTCAAGGAGCTAGCACAAACCGTGTTTGATTTAGAATTCCAAACACAGCTATCTATGTAGGAGAAAACAGAGTGAAACCTAAAAATTCAAACTGTTACTGGAAACGAATGCTTCAACATAGAAGAATAAAAATTGGGCAGCCAAGTGGGATTAGTGAACTGATCATTACCACCAAGTATCATCAAGATTTGGTGAAAAAATGTTTGCTGAGATTTCAGCAAACTAGTAGTTTTTTGGAAGCTTGGCAACCCCTTTCAAACGAAAGTGTTTTTCGCCAGTCTCTGCATGGGGTACTTCAAGAGGAAACAAACCATAGAGATAGAACTTACAACTATTTCATTTTGTCAAGTTTCAAGGAGCTAGCACAAACCGTGTTTGATTTAGAGTTTCAAAGACATCTATCTATATAGCAGAAAACAGAGTGAAACCTAAAATTTCAAAGTGTTACTGGAAACGAACGCTTGAACCTAGAAGAGTGAAAGTTGGGCAGCCAAGTGGGCTTAGTGAACTGATCATTACCACCAAGTATCATCAAGATTTGGTGAAAAAATTTTTGCTGAGATTTCAGCAAACAAGTAGTTTTTTGGAAGCTTGGAAACCCCTTTCAAATGAAAGTGTTTTTCGCCAGTCTCTGCATGGGGTACTTCAAGAGGAAACAATCCATAGAGATAGAACTTAGAACTACTTCATTTGGTCAAGTTTCAAGGAGCTAGCACAAACCGTGTTTGATTTAGAATTCCAAACACAGCTATCTATGTAGGAGAAAACAGAGTGAAACCTAAAAATTCAAACTGTTACTGGAAACGAACGCTTGAACCTAGAAGAGTGAATGTTGGGCAGCCAAGTGAGATTAGTGAACTGATCATTACCACCAAGTATCATCAAGATTTGGTGAAAAAATGTTTGCTGAGATTTCAGCAAACTAGTAGTTTTTTGGAAGCTTGGCAACCCCTTTCAAACGAAAGTGTTTTTCGCCAGTCTCTGCATGGGGTACTTCAAGAGGAAACAAACCATAGAGATAGAACTTACAACTACTTCATTTGGTCAAGTTTCAAGGAGCTAGCACAAACCGTGTTTGATTTAGAATTCCAAACACAGCTATCTATGTAGGAGAAAACAGAGTGAAACCTAAAAATTCAAACTGTTACTGGAAACGAATGCTTCAACATAGAAGAATAAAAATTGGGCAGCCAAGTGGGATTAGTGAACTGATCATTACCACCAAGTATCATCAAGATTTGGTGAAAAAATGTTTGCTGAGATTTCAGCAAACTAGTAGTTTTTTGGAAACTTGGCAACCCCTTTCAAACGAAAGTGTTTTTCGCCAGTCTCTGCATGGGGTACTTCAAGAGGAAACAAACCATAGAGATAGAACTTACAACTACTTCATTTTGTCAAGTTTCAAGGAGCTAGCACAAACCGTGTTTGATTTAGAGTTTCAAAGACATCTATCTATATAGCAGAAAACAGAGTGAAACCTAAAATTTCAAAGTGTTACTGGAAACGAACGCTTGAACCTAGAAGAGTAAAAATTGGGCAGCCAAGTGGGCTTAGTGAACTGATCATTACCACCAAGTATCATCAAGTTTTGGTGAAAAAATGTTTGCTGAGATTTCAGCAAACTAGTACTTTTTGGAAGCTTGGCAACCCCTTTAAAACGAAAGTGATTTTCGCCAGTCTCTGCATGGGGTACTTCAAGAGGAAACAAACCATAGAGATAGAACTTAGAACTACTTCATTTGCTCAAGTTTCAAGGAGCTAGCACAAACCGTGTTTGATTTAGAGTTTCAAACACATCTATCTATATAGCAGAAAACAGAGTGAAACCTAAAAATTCAAAGTGTTACTGGAAACGAACGCTTGAACCTAGAAGAGTGAAAATTGGGCAGCCAAGTGGGCTTAGTTAACTGATCATTACCACCAAGTATCATCAAGATTTGGTGAAAAAATGTTTGCTGAGATTTCAGCAAACTAGTAGTTTTTGGAAACTTGGCAACCCCTTTCAAACGAAAGTGTTCTTCGCCAGTCTCTGCATGGGGTACTTCAAGAGGAAACAAACCATAGAGATAGAACTTAGAACTACTTCATTTGGTCAAGTTTCAAGGAGCTAGCACAAACCGTGTTTGATTTAGAATTCCAAACACAGCTATCTATGTAGGAGAAAACAGAGTGAAACCTAAAAATTCAAACTGTTACTGGAAACGAACGCTTGAACCTAGAAGAGTGAAAGTTGGGCAGCCAAGTGAGATTAGTGAACTGATCATTACCACCAAGTATCATCAACATTTGGTGAAAAAATGTTTGCTGAGATTTCAGCAAACTAGTAGTTTTTTGGAAGCTTGGCAACCCCTTTCAAACGAAAGTGTTTTTCGCCAGTCTCTGCATGGGGTACTTCAAGAGGAAACAAACCGTAAAGATAGAACTTAGAACTACTTCATTTTGTCAAGTTTCAAGGAGCTAGCACAAACCGTGTTTGATTTAGAGTTTCAAACACATCTATCTATATAGCAGAAAACAGAGTGAAACCTAAAAATTCAAAGTGTTACTGGAAACGAACGCTTGAACCTAGAAGAGTGAAAATTGGGCAGCCAAGTGGGCTTAGTGAACTGATCATTACCACCAAGTATCATCAAGATTTGGTGAAAAAATGTTTGCTGAGATTTCAGCAAACTAGTAGTTTTTTGGAAGCTTGGCAACCCCTTTCAAACGAAAGTGTTTTTCGCCAGTCTCTGCATGGGGTACTTCAAGAGGAAACAAACCATAGAGATAGAACTTAGAACTACTTCATTTTGTCAAGTTTCACGGAGCTAGCACAAACCGTGTTTGATTTAGAGTTTCGAGACATCTATCTATATAGCAGAAAACAGAGTGAAACCTAAAAATTCAAACTGTTACTGGAAACGAACGCTTGAACCTAGAAGAGTGAAAGTTGGGCAGCCAAGTGGGCTTAGTGAACTGATCATTACCACAAAGTATCATCAAGATTTGGTGAAAAAATGTTTGCTGAGATTTCAGCAAACTAGTAGTTTTTTGGAAGCTTGGCAACCCCTTACAAACGAAAGTGTTTTTCGCCAGTCTCTGCATGGGGTACTTCAAGAGGAAACAAACCATAGAGATAGAACTTAGAACTACTTCATTTGGTCAAGTTTCAAGGAGCTAGCACAAACCGTGTTTGATTTAGAGTTTCAAACACATCTATCTATATAGCAGAAAACAGAGTGAAACCTAAAAATTCAAAGTGTTACTGGAAACGAACGCTTGAACCTAGAAGAGTGAAAATTGGGCAGCCAAGTGGGCTTAGTGAACTGATCATTACCACCAAGTATCATCAAGATTTGGTGAAAAAATGTTTGCTGAGATTTCAGCAAACTAGTAGTTTTTTGGAAACTTGGCAACCCCTTTCAAACGAAAGTGTTTTTCGCCAGTCTCTGCATGGGGTACTTCAAGAGGAAACAAACCATAGAGATAGAACTTACAACTACTTCATTTGGTCAAGTTTCAAGGAGCTAGCACAAACCGTGTTTGATTTAGAATTCCAAACAAGCTATCTATGTAGGAGAAAACAGAGTGAAACCTAAAAATTCAAACTGTTCCTGGAAACGAATGCTTCAACATAGAAGAATAAAAATTGGGCAGCCAAGTGGGATTAGTGAACTGATCATTACCACCAAGTATCATCAAGATTTGGTGAAAAAATGTTTGCTGAGATTTCAGCAAACTAGTAGTTTTTTGGAAGCTTGGCAACCCCTTTCAAACGAAAGTGTTTTTCGCCAGTCTCTGCATGGGGTACTTCAAGAGGAAACAAACCATAGAGATAGAACTTACAACTATTTCATTTTGTCAAGTTTCAAGGAGCTAGCACAAACCGTGTTTGATTTAGAGTTTCAAAGACATCTATCTATATAGCAGAAAACAGAGTGAAACCTAAAATTTCAAAGTGTTACTGGAAACGAACGCTTGAACCTAGAAGAGTGAAAGTTGGGCAGCCAAGTGGGCTTAGTGAACTGATCATTACCACCAAGTATCATCAAGATTTGGTGAAAAAATGTTTGCTGAGATTTCAGCAAACTAGTAGTTTTTTGGAAGCTTGGCAACCCCTTTCAAATGAAAGTGTTTTTCGCCAGTCTCTGCATGGGGTACTTCAAGAGGAAACAAACCATAGAGATAGAACTTAGAACTACTTCATTTGGTCAAGTTTCAAGGAGCTAGCACAAATCGTGTTTGATTTAGAATTCCAAACACAGCTATCTATGTAGGAGAAAACAGAGTGAAACCTAAAAATTCAAACTGTTACTGGAAACGAACGCTTGAACCTAGAAGAGTGAATGTTGGGCAGCCAAGTGAGATTAGTGAACTGATCATTACCACCAAGTATCATCAAGATTTGGTGAAAAAATGTTTGCTGAGATTTCAGCAAACTAGTAGTTTTTTGGAAGCTTGGCAACCCCTTTCAAACGAAAGTGTTTTTCGCCAGTCTCTGCATGGGGTACTTCAAGAGGAAACAAACCATAGAGATAGAACTTACAACTACTTCATTTGGTCAAGTTTCAAGGAGCTAGCACAAACCGTGTTTGATTTAGAATTCCAAACACAGCTATCTATGTAGGAGAAAACAGAGTGAAACCTAAAAATTCAAACTGTTACTGGAAACGAATGCTTCAACATAGAAGAATAAAAATTGGGCAGCCAAGTGGGATTAGTGAACTGATCATTACCACCAAGTATCATCAAGCTTTGGTGAAAAAATGTTTGCTGAGATTTCAGCAAACTAGTAGTTTTTTGGAAGCTTGGCAACCCCTTTCAAACGAAAGTGTTTTTCGCCAGTCTCTGCATGGGGTACTTCAAGAGGAAACAAACCATAGAGATAGAACTTACAACTACTTCATTTTGTCAAGTTTCAAGGAGCTAGCACAAACCGTGTTTGATTTAGAGTTTCAAAGACATCTATCTATATAGCAGAAAACAGAGTGAAACCTAAAATTTCAAAGTGTTACTGGAAACGAACGCTTGAACCTAGAAGAGTAAAAATTGGGCAGCCAAGTGGGCTTAGTGAACTGATCATTACCACCAAGTATCATCAAGTTTTGGTGAAAAAATGTTTGCTGAGATTTCAGCAAACTAGTACTTTTTGGAAGCTTGGCAACCCCTTTAAAACGAAAGTGATTTTCGCCAGTCTCTGCATGGGGTACTTCAAGAGGAAACAAACCATAGAGATAGAACTTAGAACTACTTCATTTGCTCAAGTTTCAAGGAGCTAGCACAAACCGTGTTTGATTTAGAGTTTCAAACACATCTATCTATATAGCAGAAAACAGAGTGAAACCTAAAAATTCAAAGTGTTACTGGAAACGAACGCTTGAACCTAGAAGAGTGAAAATTGGGAAGCCAAGTGGGCTTAGTTAACTGATCATTACCACCAAGTATCATCAAGATTTGGTGAAAAAATGTTTGCTGAGATTTCAGCAAACTAGTAGTTTTTGGAAACTTGGCAACCCCTTTCAAACGAAAGTGTTCTTCGCCAGTCTCTGCATGGGGTACTTCAAGAGGAAACAAACCATAGAGATAGAACTTAGAACTACTTCATTTTGTCAAGTTTCACGGAGCTACCACAAACCGTGTTTGATTTAGAGTTTCAAACACATCTATCTATATAACAGAAAACAGAGTGAAACCTAAAAATTCAAACTGTTACTGGAAATGAACGCTTGAACCTAGAAGAGTGAAAGTTGGGCAGCCAAGTGAGATTAGTGAACTGATCATTACCACCAAGTATCATCAAGATTTGGTGAAAAAATGTTTGCTGAGATTTCAGCAAACTAGTAGTTTTTTGGAAGCTTGGCAACCCCTTTCAAACGAAAGTGTTTTTCGCCAGTCTCTGCATGGGGTACTTCAAGAGGAAACAAACCATAGAGATAGAACTTAGAACTACTTCATTTTGTCAAGTTTCAAGGAGCTAGCACAAACCGTGTTTGATTTAGAGTTTCAAACACATCTATCTATATAGCAGAAAACAGAGTGAAACCTAAAAATTCAAAGTGTTACTGGAAACGAACGCTTGAACCTAGAAGAGTGAAAATTGGGCAGCCAAGTGGGCTTAGTGAACTGATCATTACCACCAAGTATCATCAAGATTTGGTGAAAAAATGTTTGCTGAGATTTCAGCAAACTAGTATTTTTTTGGAAGCTTGGCAACCCCTTTCAAACGAAAGTGTTTTTCGCCAGTCTCTGCATGGGGTACTTCAAGAGGAAACAAACCATAGAGATAGAACTTAGAACTACTTCATTTTGTCAAGTTTCACGGAGCTAGCACAAACCGTGTTTGATTTAGAGTTTCGAGACATCTATCTATATAGCAGAAAACAGAGTGAAACCTAAAAATTCAAACTGTTACTGGAAACGAACGCTTGAACCTAGAAGAGTGAAAGTTGGGCAGCCAAGTGGGCTTAGTGAACTGATCATTACCACAAAGTATCATCAAGATTTGGTGAAAAAATGTTTGCTGAGATTTCAGCAAACTAGTAGTTTTTTGGAAGCTTGGCAACCCCTTTCAAACGAAAGTGTTTTTCGCCAGTCTCTGCATGGGGTACTTCAAGAGGAAACAAACCATAGAGATAGAACTTAGAACTACTTCATTTGCTCAAGTTTCAAGGAGCTAGCACAAACCGTGTTTGATTTAGAGTTTCAAACACATCTATCTATATAGCAGAAAACAGAGTGAAACCTAAAAATTCAAAGTGTTACTGGAAACGAACGCTTGAACCTAGAAGAGTGAAAATTGGGCAGCCAAGTGGGCTTAGTGAACTGATCATTACCACCAAGTATCATCAAGATTTGGTGAAAAAATGTTTGCTGAGATTTCAGCAAACTAGTAGTTTTTTGGAAACTTGGCAACCCCTTTCAAACGAAAGTGTTTTTCGCCAGTCTCTGCATGGGGTACTTCAAGAGGAAACAAACCATAGAGATAGAACTTACAACTACTTCATTTGGTCAAGTTTCAAGGAGCTAGCACAAACCGTGTTTGATTTAGAATTCCAAACACAGCTATCTATGTAGGAGAAAACAGAGTGAAACCTAAAAAATTCAAACTGTTACTGGAAACGAATGCTTCAACATAGAAGAATAAAAATTGGGCAGCCAAGTGGGATTAGTGAACTGATCATTACCACCAAGTATCATCAAGATTTGGTGAAAAAATGTTTGCTGAGATTTCAGCAAACTAGTAGTTTTTTTGGAAGCTTGGCAACCCCTTTCAAACGAAAGTGTTTTTCGCCAGTCTCTGCATGGGGTACTTCAAGAGGAAACAAACCATAGAGATAGAACTTACAACTACTTCATTTTGTCAAGTTTCAAGGAGCTAGCACAAACCGTGTTTGATTTAGAGTTTCAAAGACATCTATCTATATAGCAGAAACAGAGTGAAACCTAAAATTTCAAAGTGTTACTGGAAACGAACGCTTGAACCTAGAAGAGTAAAAATTGGGCAGCCAAGTGGGCTTAGTGAACTGATCATTACCACCAAGTATCATCAAGTTTTGGTGAAAAAATGTTTGCTGAGATTTCAGCAAACTAGTACTTTTTGGAAGCTTGGCAACCCCTTTAAAACGAAAGTGATTTTCGCCAGTCTCTGCATGGGGTACTTCAAGAGGAAACAAACCATAGAGATAGAACTTAGAACTACTTCATTTGCTCAAGTTTCAAGGAGCTAGCACAAACCGTGTTTGATTTAGAGTTTCAAACACATCTATCTATATAGCAGAAAACAGAGTGAAACCTAAAAATTCAAAGTGTTACTGGAAACGAACGCTTGAACCTAGAAGAGTGAAAATTGGGCAGCCAAGTGGGCTTAGTTAACTGATCATTACCACCAAGTATCATCAAGATTTGGTGAAAAAATGTTTGCTGAGATTTCAGCAAACTTGTAGTTTTTGGAAACTTGGCAACCCTTTCAAACGAAAGTGTTCTTCGCCAGTCTCTGCATGGGGTACTTCAAGAGGAAACAAACCATAGAGATAGAACTTAGAACTACTTCATTTTGTCAAGTTTCACGGAGCTACCACAAACCGTGTTTGATTTAGAGTTTCAAACACATCTATCTATATAACAGAAAACAGAGTGAAACCTAAAAATTCAAACTGTTACTGGAAACGAACGCTTGAACCTAGAAGAGTGAAAGTTGGGCAGCCAAGTGAGATTAGTGAACTGATCATTACCACCAAGTATCATCAAGATTTGGTGAAAAAAATGTTTGCTGAGATTTCAGCAAACTAGTAGTTTTTTGGAAGCTTGGCAACCCCTTTCAAACGAAAAGTGTTTTTCGCCAGTCTCTGCATGGGGTACTTCAAGAGGAAACAAACCATAGAGATAGAACTTAGAACTACTCATTTTGTCAAGTTTTCAAGGAGCTAGCACAAACCGTGTTTGATTTAGAGTTTCAAACACATCTATCTATATAGCAGAAAACAGAGTGAAACCTAAAAATTCAAAGTGTTACTGGAAACGAACGCTTGAACCTAGAAAGAGTGAAAATTGGGCAGCCAAGTGGGCTTAGTGAACTGATCATTACCACCAAGTATCATCAAGATTTGGTGAAAAAATGTTTGCTGAGATTTCAGCAAACTAGTGTTTTTTGGAAGCTTGGCAACCCCTTTCAAACGAAAGTGTTTTTCGCCAGTCTCTGCATGGGGTACTTCAAGAGGAAACAAACCATAGAGATAGAACTTAGAACTACTTCATTTTGTCAAGTTTCACGGAGCTAGCACAAACCGTGTTTGATTTAGAGTTTCGAGACATCTATCTATATAGCAGAAAACAGAGTGAAACCTAAAAATTCAAACTGTTACTGGAAACGAACGCTTGAACCTAGAAGAGTGAAAGTTGGGCAGCCAAGTGGGCTTAGTGAACTGATCATTACCACAAAGTATCATCAAGATTTGGTGAAAAAATGTTTGCTGAGATTTCAGCAAACTAGTAGTTTTTTGGAAGCTTGGCAACCCCTTTCAAACGAAAGTGTTTTTCGCCAGTCTCTGCATGGGGTACTTCAAGAGGAAACAAACCATAGAGATAGAACTTAGAACTACTTCATTTGCTCAAGTTTCAAGGAGCTAGCACAAACCGTGTTTGATTTAGAGTTTCAAACACATCTATCTATATAGCAGAAAACAGAGTGAAACCTAAAAATTCAAAGTGTTACTGGAAACGAACGCTTGAACCTAGAAGAGTGAAAATTGGGCAGCCAAGTGGGCTTAGTGAACTGATCATTACCACCAAGTATCATCAAGATTTGGTGAAAAAATGTTTGCTGAGATTTCAGCAAACTAGTAGTTTTTTGGAAACTTGGCAACCCCTTTCAAACGAAAGTGTTTTTCGCCAGTCTCTGCATGGGGTACTTCAAGAGGAAACAAACCATAGAGATAGAACTTACAACTACTTCATTTTGTCAAGTTTCAAGGAGCTAGCACAAACCGTGTTTGATTTAGAATTCCAAACACAGCTATCTATGTAGGAGAAAACAGAGTGAAACCTAAAAATTCAAACTGTTACTGGAAACGAATGCTTCAACATAGAAGAATAAAAATTGGGCAGCCAAGTGGGATTAGTGAACTGATCATTACCACCAAGTATCATCAAGATTTGGTGAAAAAATGTTTGCTGAGATTTCAGCAAACTAGTAGTTTTTTGGAAGCTTGGCAACCCCTTTCAAACGAAAGTGTTTTTCGCCAGTCTCTGCATGGGGTACTTCAAGAGGAAACAAACCATAGAGATAGAACTTACAACTACTTCATTTTGTCAAGTTTCAAGGAGCTAGCACAAACCGTGTTTGATTTAGAGTTTCAAAGACATCTATCTATATAGCAGAAAACAGAGTGAAACCTAAAATTTCAAAGTGTTACTGGAAACGAACGCTTGAACCTAGAAGAGTAAAAATTGGGCAGCCAAGTGGGCTTAGTGAACTGATCATTACCACCAAGTATCATCAAGTTTTGGTGAAAAAATGTTTGCTGAGATTTCAGCAAACTAGTACTTTTTGGAAGCTTGGCAACCCCTTTAAAACGAAAGTGATTTTCGCCAGTCTCTGCATGGGGTACTTCAAGAGGAAACAAACCATAGAGATAGAACTTAGAACTACTTCATTTGCTCAAGTTTCAAGGAGCTAGCACAAACCGTGTTTGATTTAGAGTTTCAAACACATCTATCTATATAGCAGAAAACAGAGTGAAACCTAAAAATTCAAAGTGTTACTGGAAACGAACGCTTGAACCTAGAAGAGTGAAAATTGGGCAGCCAAGTGGGCTTAGTTAACTGATCATTACCACCAAGTATCATCAAGATTTGGTGAAAAAATGTTTGCTGAGATTTCAGCAAACTAGTAGTTTTTGGAAACTTGGCAACCCCTTTCAAACGAAAGTGTTCTTCGCCAGTCTCTGCATGGGGTACTTCAAGAGGAAACAAACCATAGAGATAGAACTTAGAACTACTTCATTTTGTCAAGTTTCACGGAGCTACCACAAACCGTGTTTGATTTAGAGTTTCAAACACATCTATCTATATAACAGAAAACAGAGTGAAACCTAAAAATTCAAACTGTTACTGGAAACGAACGCTTGAACCTAGAAGAGTGAAAGTTGGGCAGCCAAGTGAGATTAGTGAACTGATCATTACCACCAAGTATCATCAAGATTTGGTGAAAAAATGTTTGCTGAGATTTCAGCAAACTAGTAGTTTTTTGGAAGCTTGGCAACCCCTTTCAAACGAAAGTGTTTTTCGCCGGTCTCTGCATGGGGTACTTCAAGAGGAAACAAACCATATAGATAGAACTTAGAACTACTTCATTTTGTCAAGTTTCAAGGAGCTAGCACAAACCGTGTTTGATTTAGAGTTTCAAGCACATCTATCTATATAGCAGAAAACAGAGTGAAACCTAAAAATTAAAAGTGTTACTGGAAACGAACGCTTGAACCTAGAAGAGTGAAAATTGGGCAGCCAAGTGGGCTTAGTGAACTGATCATTACCACCAAGTATCATCAAGATTTGGTGAAAAAATGTTTGCTGAGATTTCAGCAAACTAGTAGTTTTTTGGAAGCTTGGCAACCCCTTTCAAACGAAAGTGTTTTTCGCCAGTCTCTGCATGGGGTACTTCAAGAGGAAACAAACCATAGAGATAGAACTTAGAACTACTTCATTTTGTCAAGTTTCACGGAGCTAGCACAAACCGTGTTTGATTTAGAGTTTCGAGACATCTATCTATATAGCAGAAAACAGAGTGAAACCTAAAAATTCAAACTGTTACTGGAAACGAACGCTTGAACCTAGAAGAGTGAAAGTTGGGCAGCCAAGTGGGCTTAGTGAACTAATCATTACCACAAAGTATCATCAAGATTTGGTGAAAAAATGTTTGCTGAGATTTCAGCAAACTAGTAGTTTTTTGGAAGCTTGGCAACCCCTTTCAAACGAAAGTGTTTTTCGCCAGTCTCTGCATGGGGTACTTCAAGAGGAAACAAACCATAGAGATAGAACTTAGAACTACTTCATTTGCTCAAGTTTCAAGGAGCTAGCACAAACCGTGTTTGATTTAGAGTTTCAAACACATCTATCTATATAGCAGAAAACAGAGTGAAACCTAAAAATTCAAAGTGTTACTGGAAACGAACGCTTGAACCTAGAAGAGTGAAAATTGGGCAGCCAAGTGGGCTTAGTGAACTGATCATTACCACCAAGTATCATCAAGATTTGGTGAAAAAATG
The DNA here is from genome assembly GCF_048772815.1 of Callospermophilus lateralis. NCBI lineage: Eukaryota > Metazoa > Chordata > Mammalia > Rodentia > Sciuridae > Callospermophilus > Callospermophilus lateralis. Next base: position 18,017 of record NW_027514675.1, on the reverse strand, counting down.
TTTGCTGAGATTTCAGCAAACTAGTAGTTTTTTGGAAACTTGGCAACCCCTTTCAAACGAAAGTGTTTTTCGCCAGTCTCTGCATGGGGTACTTCAAGAGGAAACAAACCATAGAGATAGAACTTACAACTACTTCATTTGGTCAAGTTTCAAGGAGCTAGCACAAACCGTGTTTGATTTAGAATTCCAAACACAGCTATCTATGTAGGAGAAAACAGAGTGAAACCTAAAAATTCAAACTGTTACTGGAAACGAATGCTTCAACATAGAAGAATAAAAATTGGGCAGCCAAGTGGGATTAGTGAACTGATCATTACCACCAAGTATCATCAAGATTTGGTGAAAAAATGTTTGCTGAGATTTCAGCAAACTAGTAGTTTTTTGGAAGCTTGGCAACCCCTTTCAAACGAAAGTGTTTTTCGCCAGTCTCTGCATGGGGTACTTCATGAGGAAACAAACCATAGAGATAGAACTTACAACTACTTCATTTTGTCAAGTTTCAAGGAGCTAGCACAAACCGTGTTTGATTTAGAGTTTCAAAGACATCTATCTATATAGCAGAAAACAGAGTGAAACCTAAAATTTCAAAGTGTTACTGGAAACGAACGCTTGAACCTAGAAGAGTAAAAATTGGGCAGCCAAGTGGGCTTAGTGAACTGATCATTACCACCAAGTATCATCAAGTTTTGGTGAAAAAATGTTTGCTGAGATTTCAGCAAACTAGTAGTTTTTTGGAAGCTTGGCAACCCCTTTAAAACGAAAGTGATTTTCGCCAGTCTCTGCATGGGGTACTTCAAGAGGAAACAAACCATAGAGATAGAACTTAGAACTACTTCATTTGCTCAAGTTTCAAGGAGCTAGCACAATCCGTGTTTGATTTAGAGTTTCAAACACATCTATCTATATAGCAGAAAACAGAGTGAAACCTAAAAATTCAAAGTGTTACTGGAAACGAACGCTTGAACCTAGAAGAGTGAAAATTGGGCAGCCAAGTGGGCTTAGTGAACTGATCATTACCACCAAGTATCATCAAGATTTGGTGAAAAAATGTTTGCTGAGATTTCAGCAAACTAGTAGTTTTTTGGAAGCTTGGCAACCCCTTTCAAACGAAAGTGTTTTTCGCCAGTCTCTGCATGGGGTACTTCAAGAGGAAACAAACCATAGAGATAGAACTTACAACTACTTCATTTTGTCAAGTTTCAAGGAGCTAGCACAAACCGTGTTTGATTTAGAGTTTCAAACACATCTATCTATATAGCAGAAAACAGAGTGAAACCTAAAAATTCAAAGTGTTACTGGAAACGAACGCTTGAACCTAGAAGAGTGGAAATTGACCAGCCAAGTGGGCTTAGTGAACTGATCATTACCACCAAGTATCATCAAGATTTGGTGAAAAAATGTTTGCTGAGATTTCAGCAAACGAGAAGTTTTTTGGAAGCTTGGCAACACCTTTCAAACGAAAGTGTTTTTCGCCAGTCTCTGCATGGGGTACTTCAAGAGGAAACAAACCATAGAGATAGAACTTAGAACTACTTCATTTTGTCAAGTTTCACGGAGCTAGCACAAACCGTGTTTGATTTAGAGTTTCAAACACATCTATCTATATAACAGAAAACAGAGTGAAACCTAAATTTCAAACTGTTACTGGAAACGAACGCTTGAACCTAGAAGAGTGAAAGTTGGGCAGCCAAGTGGGATTAGTGAACTGATCATTACCACCAAGTATCATCAAGATTTGGTGAAAAAATGTTTGCTGAGATTTCAGCAAACTAGTAGTTTTTTGGAAGCTTGGCAACCCCTTTCAAACGAAAGTGTTTTTCGCCAGTCTCTGCATGGGGTACTTCAAGAGGAAACAAACCATAGAGATAGAACTTAGAACTACTTCATTTTCTCAAGTTTCACGGAGCTAGCACAAACCGTGTTTGATTTAGAGTTTCGAGACATCTATCTATATAGCAGAAAACAGAGTGAAACCTAAAAATTCAAAGTGTTACTGGAAACGAACGCTTGAACCTAGAAGAGTGAAAATTGGGCAGCCAAGTGGGCTTAGTGAACTGATCATTACCACCAAGTATCATCAAGATTTGGTGAAAAAATGTTTGCTGAGATTTCAGCAAACTAGTAGTTTTTTGGAAGCTTGGCAACCCCTTTCAAACGAAAGTGTTTTTCGCCAGTCTCTGCATGGGGTACTTCAAGAGGAAACAAACCATAGAGATAGAACTTAGAACTACTTCATTTTGTCAAGTTTCACGGAGCTAGCACAAACCGTGTTTGATTTAGAGTTTCGAGACATCTATCTATATAGCAGAAAACAGAGTGAAACCTAAAAATTCAAACTGTTACTGGAAACGAACGCTTGAACCTAGAAGAGTGAAAGTTGGGCAGCCAAGTGGGCTTAGTGAACTGATCATTACCACAAAGTATCATCAAGATTTGGTGAAAAAATGTTTGCTGAGATTTCAGCAAACTAGTAGTTTTTTGGAAGCTTGGCAACCCCTTTCAAACGAAAGTGTTTTTCGCCAGTCTCTGCATGGGGTACTTCAAGAGGAAACAAACCATAGAGATAGAACTTAGAACTACTTCATTTGCTCAAGTTTCAAGGAGCTAGCACAAACCGTGTTTGATTTAGAGTTTCAAACACATCTATCTATATAGCAGAAAACAGAGTGAAACCTAAAAATTCAAAGTGTTACTGGAAACGAACGCTTGAACCTAGAAGAGTGAAAATTGGGCAGCCAAGTGGGCTTAGTGAACTGATCATTACCACCAAGTATCATCAAGATTTGGTGAAAAAATTTTTGCTGAGATTTCAGCAAACTAGTAGTTTTTTGGAAACTTGGCAACCCCTTTCAAACGAAAGTGTTTTTCGCCAGTCTCTGCATGGGGTACTTCAAGAGGAAACAAACCATAGAGATAGAACTTACAACTACTTCATTTGGTCAAGTTTCAAGGAGCTAGCACAAACCGTGTTTGATTTAGAATTCCAAACACAGCTATCTATGTAGGAGAAAACAGAGTGAAACCTAAAAATTCAAACTGTTACTGGAAACGAATGCTTCAACATAGAAGAATAAAAATTGGGCAGCCAAGTGGGATTAGTGAACTGATCATTACCACCAAGTATCATCAAGATTTGGTGAAAAAATGTTTGCTGAGATTTCAGCAAACTAGTAGTTTTTTGGAAGCTTGGCAACCCCTTTCAAACGAAAGTGTTTTTCGCCAGTCTCTGCATGGGGTACTTCAAGAGGAAACAAACCATAGAGATAGAACTTAGAACTACTTCATTTTGTCAAGTTTCAAGGAGCTAGCACAAACCGTGTTATATTTAGAGTTTCAAGCACATCTATCTATATAGCAGAAAACAGAGTGAAACCTAAAAATTAAAAGTGTTACTGGAAACGAACGCTTGAACCTAGAAGAGTGAAAATTGGGCAGCCAAGTGGGCTTAGTGAACTGATCATTACCACCAAGTATCATCAAGATTTGGTGAAAAAATGTTTGCTGAGATTTCAGCAAACTAGTAGTTTTTTGGAAGCTTGGCAACCCCTTTCAAACGAAAGTGTTTTTCGCCAGTCTCTGCATGGGGTACTTCAAGAGGAAACAAACCATAGAGATAGAACTTAGAACTACTTCATTTTGTCAAGTTTCACGGAGCTAGCACAAACCGTGTTTGATTTAGAGTTTCGAGACATCTATCTATATAGCAGAAAACAGAGTGAAACCTAAAAATTCAAACTGTTACTGGAAACGAACGCTTGAACCTAGAAGAGTGAAAGTTGGGCAGCCAAGTGGGCTTAGTGAACTAATCATTACCACAAAGTATCATCAAGATTTGGTGAAAAAATGTTTGCTGAGATTTCAGCAAACTAGTAGTTTTTTGGAAGCTTGGCAACCCCTTTCAAACGAAAGTGTTTTTCGCCAGTCTCTGCATGGGGTACTTCAAGAGGAAACAAACCATAGAGATAGAACTTAGAACTACTTCATTTGCTCAAGTTTCAAGGAGCTAGCACAAACCGTGTTTGATTTAGAGTTTCAAACACATCTATCTATATAGCAGAAAACAGAGTGAAACCTAAAAATTCAAAGTGTTACTGGAAACGAACGCTTGAACCTAGAAGAGTGAAAATTGGGCAGCCAAGTGGGCTTAGTGAACTGATCATTACCACCAAGTATCATCAAGATTTGGTGAAAAAATGTTTGCTGAGATTTCAGCAAACTAGTAGTTTTTTGGAAACTTGGCAACCCCTTTCAAACGAAAGTGTTTTTCGCCAGTCTCTGCATGGGGTACTTCAAGAGGAAACAAACCATAGAGATAGAACTTACAACTACTTCATTTGGTCAAGTTTCAAGGAGCTAGCACAAACCGTGTTTGATTTAGAATTCCAAACACAGCTATCTATGTAGGAGAAAACAGAGTGAAACCTAAAAATTCAAACTGTTACTGGAAACGAATGCTTCAACATAGAAGAATAAAAATTGGGCAGCCAAGTGGGATTAGTGAACTGATCATTACCACCAAGTATCATCAAGATTTGGTGAAAAAATGTTTGCTGAGATTTCAGCAAACTAGTAGTTTTTTGGAAGCTTGGCAACCCCTTTCAAACGAAAGTGTTTTTCGCCAGTCTCTGCATGGGGTACTTCAAGAGGAAACAAACCATAGAGATAGAACTTACAACTACTTCATTTTGTCAAGTTTCAAGGAGCTAGCACAAACCGTGTTTGATTTAGAGTTTCAAAGACATCTATCTATATAGCAGAAAACAGAGTGAAACCTAAAATTTCAAAGTGTTACTGGAAACGAACGCTTGAACCTAGAAGAGTAAAAATTGGGCAGCCAAGTGGGCTTAGTGAACTGATCATTACCACCAAGTATCATCAAGTTTTGGTGAAAAAATGTTTGCTGAGATTTCAGCAAACTAGTAGTTTTTTGGAAGCTTGGCAACCCCTTTAAAACGAAAGTGATTTTCGCCAGTCTCTGCATGGGGTACTTCAAGAGGAAACAAACCATAGAGATAGAACTTAGAACTACTTCATTTGCTCAAGTTTCAAGGAGCTAGCACAATCCGTGTTTGATTTAGAGTTTCAAACACATCTATCTATATAGCAGAAAACAGAGTGAAACCTAAAAATTCAAAGTGTTACTGGAAACGAACGCTTGAACCTAGAAGAGTGAAAATTGGGCAGCCAAGTGGGCTTAGTGAACTGATCATTACCACCAAGTATCATCAAGATTTGGTGAAAAAATGTTTGCTGAGATTTCAGCAAACTAGTAGTTTTTTGGAAGCTTGGCAACCCCTTTCAAACGAAAGTGTTTTTCGCCTGTCTCTGCATGGGGTACTTCAAGAGGAAACAAACCATAGAGATAGAACTTACAACTACTTCATTTTGTCAAGTTTCAAGGAGCTAGCACAAACCGTGTTTGATTTAGAGTTTCAAACACATCTATCTATATAGCAGAAAACAGAGTGAAACCTAAAAATTCAAAGTGTTACTGGAAACGAACGCTTGAACCTAGAAGAGTGAAAATTGGGCAGCCAAGTGGGCTTAGTGAACTGATCATTACCACCAAGTATCATCAAGATTTGGTGAAAAAATGTTTGCTGAGATTTCAGCAAACGAGAAGTTTTTTGGAAGCTTGGCAACACCTTTCAAACGAAAGTGTTTTTCGCCAGTCTCTGCATGGGGTACTTCAAGAGGAAACAAACCATAGAGATAGAACTTAGAACTACTTCATTTTGTCAAGTTTCACGGAGCTAGCACAAACCGTGTTTGATTTAGAGTTTCAAACACATCTATCTATATAACAGAAAACAGAGTGAAACCTAAATTTCAAACTGTTACTGGAAACGAACGCTTGAACCTAGAAGAGTGAAAGTTGGGCAGCCAAGTGGGATTAGTGAACTGATCATTACCACCAAGTATCATCAAGATTTGGTGAAAAAATGTTTGCTGAGATTTCAGCAAACTAGTAGTTTTTGGAAGCTTGGCAACCCCTTTCAAACGAAAGTGTTTTTCGCCAGTCTCTGCATGGGGTACTTCAAGAGGAAACAAACCATAGAGATAGAACTTAGAACTACTTCATTTTCTCAAGTTTCACGGAGCTAGCACAAACCGTGTTTGATTTAGAGTTTCGAGACATCTATCTATATAGCAGAAAACAGAGTGAAACCTAAAAATTCAAAGTGTTACTGGAAACGAACGCTTGAACCTAGAAGAGTGAAAATTGGGCAGCCAAGTGGGCTTAGTGAACTGATCATTACCACCAAGTATCATCAAGATTTGGTGAAAAAATGTTTGCTGAGATTTCAGCAAACTAGTAGTTTTTTGGAAGCTTGGCAACCCCTTTCAAACGAAAGTGTTTTTCGCCAGTCTCTGCATGGGGTACTTCAAGAGGAAACAAACCATAGAGATAGAACTTAGAACTACTTCATTTTGTCAAGTTTCACGGAGCTAGCACAAACCGTGTTTGATTTAGAGTTTCGAGACATCTATCTATATAGCAGAAAACAGAGTGAAACCTAAAAATTCAAACTGTTACTGGAAACGAACGCTTGAACCTAGAAGAGTGAAAGTTGGGCAGCCAAGTGGGCTTAGTGAACTGATCATTACCACAAAGTATCATCAAGATTTGGTGAAAAAATGTTTGCTGAGATTTCAGCAAACTAGTAGTTTTTTGGAAGCTTGGCAACCCCTTTCAAACGAAAGTGTTTTTCGCCAGTCTCTGCATGGGGTACTTCAAGAGGAAACAAACCATAGAGATAGAACTTAGAACTACTTCATTTGCTCAAGTTTCAAGGAGCTAGCACAAACCGTGTTTGATTTAGAGTTTCAAACACATCTATCTATATAGCAGAAAACAGAGTGAAACCTAAAAATTCAAAGTGTTACTGGAAACGAACGCTTGAACCTAGAAGAGTGAAAATTGGGCAGCCAAGTGGGCTTAGTGAACTGATCATTACCACCAAGTATCATCAAGATTTGGTGAAAAAATTTTTGCTGAGATTTCAGCAAACTAGTAGTTTTTTGGAAACTTGGCAACCCCTTTCAAACGAAAGTGTTTTTCGCCAGTCTCTGCATGGGGTACTTCAAGAGGAAACAAACCATAGAGATAGAACTTACAACTACTTCATTTGGTCAAGTTTCAAGGAGCTAGCACAAACCGTGTTTGATTTAGAATTCCAAACACAGCTATCTATGTAGGAGAAAACAGAGTGAAACCTAAAAATTCAAACTGTTACTGGAAACGAATGCTTCAACATAGAAGAATAAAAATTGGGCAGCCAAGTGGGATTAGTGAACTGATCATTACCACCAAGTATCATCAAGATTTGGTGAAAAAATGTTTGCTGAGATTTCAGCAAACTAGTAGTTTTTTGGAAGCTTGGCAACCCCTTTCAAACGAAAGTGTTTTTCGCCAGTCTCTGCATGGGGTACTTCAAGAGGAAACAAACCATAGAGATAGAACTTACAACTACTTCATTTTGTCAAGTTTCAAGGAGCTAGCACAAACCGTGTTTGATTTAGAGTTTCAAAGACATCTATCTATATAGCAGAAAACAGAGTGAAACCTAAAATTTCAAAGTGTTACTGGAAACGAACGCTTGAACCTAGAAGAGTAAAAATTGGGCAGCCAAGTGGGCTTAGTGAACTGATCATTACCACCAAGTATCATCAAGTTTTGGTGAAAAAATGTTTGCTGAGATTTCAGCAAACTAGTAGTTTTTTGGAAGCTTGGCAACCCCTTTAAAACGAAAGTGATTTTCCCCAGTCTCTGCATGGGGTACTTCAAGAGGAAACAAACCATAGAGATAGAACTTAGAACTACTTCATTTTGTCAAGTTTCACGGAGCTACCACAAACCGTGTTTGATTTAGAGTTTCAAACACATCTATCTATATAACAGAAAACAGAGTGAAACCTAAAAATTCAAACTGTTACTGGAAACGAATGCTTGAACCTAGAAGAGTGAAAGTTGGGCAGCCAAGTGAGATTAGTGAACTGATCATTACCACCAAGTATCATCAAGATTTGGTGAAAAAATGTTTGCTGAGATTTCAGCAAACTAGTAGTTTTTTGGAAGCTTGGCAACCCCTTTCAAACGAAAGTGTTTTTGGCCAGTCTCTGCATGGGGTACTTCAAGAGGAAACAAACCATAGAGATAGAACTTAGAACTACTTCATTTTGTCAAGTTTCAAGGAGCTAGCACAAACCGTGTTTGATTTAGAGTTTCAAACACATCTATCTATATAGCAGAAAACAGAGTGAAACCTAAAAATTCAAAGTGTTACTGGAAACGAACGCTTGAACCTAGAAGAGTGAAAATTGGGCAGCCAAGTGGGCTTAGTGAACTGATCATTACCACCAAGTATCATCAAGATTTGGTGAAAAAATGTTTGCTGAGATTTCAGCAAACGAGAAGTTTTTTTGAAGCTTGGCAACACCTTTCAAACGAAAGTGTTTTTCGCCAGTCTCTGCATGGGGTACTTCAAGAGGAAACAAACCATAGAGATAGAACTTAGAACTACTTCATTTTGTCAAGTTTCACGGAGCTAGCACAAACCGTGTTTGATTTAGAGTTTCAAACACATCTATCTATATAGCAGAAAACAGAGTGAAACCTAAAAATTAAAAGTGTTACTGGAAACGAACGCTTGAATCTAGAAGAGTGAAAATTGGGCAGCCAAGTGGGCTTAGTGAACTGATCATTACCACCAAGTATCATCAAGATTTGGTGAAAAAATGTATGCTGAGATTTCAGCAAACTAGTAGTTTTTTGGAAACTTGGCAACCCCTTTCAAACGAAAGTGTTTTTCGCCAGTCTCTGCATGGGGTACTTCAAGAGGAAACAAACCATAGAGATAGAACTTACAACTACTTCATTTGGTCAAGTTTCAAGGAGCTAGCACAAACCGTGTTTGATTTAGAATTCCAACACAGCTATCTATGTAGGAGAAAACAGAGTGAAACCTAAAAATTCAAACTGTTACTGGAAACGAATGCTTCAACATAGAAGAATAAAAATTGGGCAGCCAAGTGGGATTAGTGAACTGATCATTACCACCAAGTATCATCAAGTTTTGGTGAAAAAATGTTTGCTGAGATTTCAGCAAACTAGTAGTTTTTTGGAAGCTTGGCAACCCCTTTCAAACGAAAGTGTTTTTCGCCAGTCTCTGCATGGGGTACTTCAAGAGGAAACAAACCATAGAGATAGAACTTAGAACTACTTCATTTTTGTCAAGTTTCACGGAGCTAGCACAAACCGTGTTTGATTTAGAGTTTCAAAGACATCTATCTATATATAGAAAACAGAGTGAAACCTAAAATTTCAAAGTGTTACTGGAAACGAACGCTTGGAACCTAGAAGAGTAAAATTGTGCAGCCAAGTGGGCTTAGTGAACTGATCATTACCACCAAGTATCATCAAGTTTTGGTGAAAAAATGTTTGCTGAGATTTCAGCAAACTAGTAGTTTTTTGGAAGCTTGGCAACCCCTTTAAAACGAAAGTGATTTTCGCCAGTCTCTGCATGGGGTACTTCAAGAGGAAACAAACCATAGAGATAGAACTTAGAACTACTTCATTTTGTCAAGTTTCACGGAGCTACCACAAACCGTGTTTGATTTAGAGTTTCAAACACATCTATCTATATAACAGAAACAGAGTGAAACCTAAAAATTCAAAGTGTTACTGGAAACGAACGCTTGAACCTAGAAGAGTGAAAGTTGGGCAGCCAAGTGAGATTAGTGAACTGATCATTACCACCAAGTATCATCAAGATTTGGTGAAAAAATGTTTGCTGAGATTTCAGCAAACTAGTAGTTTTTTGGAAGCTTGGCAACCCCTTTCAAACGAAAGTGTTTTTCGCCAGTCTCTGCATGGGGTACTTCAAGAGGAAACAAACCATTGAGATAGAACTTAGAACTACTTCATTTTGTCAAGTTTCAAGGAGCTAGCACAAACCGTGTTTGATTTAGAGTTTCAAACACATCTATCTATATAGCAGAAAACAGAGTGAAACCTAAAAATTCAAAGTGTTACTGGAAACGAACGCTTGAACCTAGAAGAGTGAATATTGGGCAGCCAAGTGGGCTTAGTGAACTGATCATTACCACCAAGTATCATCAAGTTTTGGTGAAAAAATGTTTGCGGAGATTTCAGCAAACTAGTAGTTTTTTGGAAGCTTGGCAACCCCTTTCAATGAAAGTGTTTTTCGCCAGTCTCTGCATGGGGTACTTCAAGAGGAAACAAACCATAGAGATAGAACTTAGAACTACTTCATTTGGTCAAAGTTTCAAGGAGCTAGCACAAACCGTGTTTGATTTAGAATTCCAAACACAGCTATCTATGTAGGAGAAAACAGAGTGAAACCTAAAAATTCAAACTGTTACTGGAAAACGAACGCTTGAACCTAGAAGAGTGAATGTTAGGCAACCAAGTGAGATTAGTGAACTGATCATTACCACCAAGTATCATCAAGATTTGGTGAAAAAATGTTTGCTGAGATTTCAGCAAACTAGTAGTTTTTTGGAAGCTTGGCAACCCCTTTCAAACGAAAGTGTTTTTCGCCAGTCTCTGCATGGGGTACTTCAGAGGAAACAAACCATAGAGATAGAACTTACAACTACTTCATTTGGTCAAGTTTCAAGGAGCTAGCACAAACCGTGTTTGATTTAGAATTCCAAACACAGCTATCTATGTAGGAGAAAACAGAGTGAAACCTAAAAATTCAAACTGTTACTGGAAACGAATGCTTCAACATAGAAGAATAAAAATTGGGCAGCCAAGTGGGCTTAGTGAACTGATCATTACCACCAAGTATCATCAAGATTTGGTTGAACAAATGTTTGCTGAGATTTCAGCAAACTAGTAGTTTTTTGGAAGCTTGGCAACCCCTTTCAAACGAAAGTGTTTTTCGCCAGTCTCTGCATGGGGTACTTCAAGAGGAAACAAACCATAGAGATAGAACTTACAACTACTTCATTTTGTCAAGTTTCAAGGAGCTAGCACAAACCGTGTTTGATTTAGAGTTTCAAACACATCTATCTATATAGCAGAAAACAGAGTGAAACCTAAAAATTCAAAGTGTTACTGGAAACGAACGCTTGAACCTAGAAGAGTGAAAATTGACCAGCCAAGTGGGCTTAGTGAACTGATCATTACCACCAAGTATCATCAAGATTTGGTGAAAAAATGTTTGCTGAGATTTCAGCAAACGAGAAGTTTTTTGGAAGCTTGGCAACACCTTTCAAACGAAGTGTTTTTCGCCAGTCTCTGCATGGGGTACTTCAAGAGGAAACAAACCATAGAGATAGAACTTAGAACTACTTCATTTTGTCAAGTTTCACGGAGCTAGCACAAACCGTGTTTGATTTAGTGTTTCAAACACATCTATCTATATAACAGAAAACAGAGTGAAACCTAAATTTCAAACTGTTACTGGAAACGAACGCTTGAACCTAGAAGAGTGAAAGTTGGGCAGCCAAGTGGGATTAGTGAACTGATCATTACCACCAAGTATCATCAAGATTTGGTGAAAAAATGTTTGCTGAGATTTCAGCAAACTAGTAGTTTTTTGGAAGCTTGGCAACCCCTTTCAAACGAAAGTGTTTTTCGCCAGTCTCTGCATGGGGTACTTCAAGAGGAAACAAACCATAGAGATAGAACTTAGAACTACTTCATTTTCTCAAGTTTCACGGAGCTAGCACAAACCGTGTTTGATTTAGAGTTTCGAGACATCTATCTATATAGCAGAAAACAGAGTGAAACCTAAAAATTCAAAGTGTTACTGGAAACGAACGCTTGAACCTAGAAGAGTGAAAATTGGGCAGCCAAGTGGGCTTAGTGAACTGATCATTACCACCAAGTATCATCAAGATTTGGTGAAAAAATGTTTGCTGAGATTTCAGCAAACTAGTAGTTTTTTGGAAGCTTGGCAACCCCTTTCAAACGAAAGTGTTTTTCGCCAGTCTCTGCATGGGGTACTTCAAGAGGAAACAAACCATAGAGATAGAACTTAGAACTACTTCATTTTGTCAAGTTTCACGGAGCTAGCACAAACCGTGTTTGATTTAGAGTTTCGAGACATCTATCTATATAGCAGAAAACAGAGTGAAACCTAAAAATTCAAACTGTTACTGGAAACGAACGCTTGAACCTAGAAGAGGTGAAAGTTGGGCAGCCAAGTGGGCTTAGTGAACTGATCATTACCACAAAGTATCATCAAGATTTGGTGAAAAAATGTTTGCTGAGATTTCAGCAAACTAGTAGTTTTTTGGAAGCTTGGCAACCCCTTTCAAACGAAAGTGTTTTTCGCCAGTCTCTGCATGGGGTACTTCAAGAGGAAACAAACCATAGAGATAGAACTTAGAACTACTTCATTTGCTCAAGTTTCAAGGAGCTAGCACAAACCGTGTTTGATTTAGAGTTTCAAACACATCTATCTATATAGCAGAAAACAGAGTGAAACCTAAAATTCAAAGTGTTACTGGAAACGAACGCTTGAACCTAGAAGAGTGAAAATTGGGCAGCCAAGTGGGCTTAGTGAACTGATCATTACCACCAAGTATCATCAAGATTTGGTGAAAAAATTTTGCTGAGATTTCAGCAAACTAGTAGTTTTTTGGAAACTTGGCAACCCCTTTCAAACGAAAGTGTTTTTCGCCAGTCTCTGCATGGGGTACTTCAAGAGGAAACAAACCATAGAGATAGAACTTACAACTACTTCATTTGGTCAAGTTTCAAGGAGCTAGCACAAACCGTGTTTGATTTAGAATTCCAAACACAGCTATCTATGTAGGAGAAAACAGAGTGAAACCTAAAAATTCAAACTGTTACTGGAAACGAATGCTTCAACATAGAAGAATAAAAATTGGGCAGCCAAGTGGGATTAGTGAACTGATCATTACCACCAAGTATCATCAAGATTTGGTGAAAAAATGTTTGCTGAGATTTCAGCAAACTAGTAGTTTTTTGGAAGCTTGGCAACCCCTTTCAAACGAAAGTGTTTTTCGCCAGTCTCTGCATGGGGTACTTCAAGAGGAAACAAACCATAGAGATAGAACTTACAACTACTTCATTTTGTCAAGTTTCAAGGAGCTAGCACAAACCGTGTTTGATTTAGAGTTTCGAGACATCTATCTATATAGCAGAAAACAGAGTGAAACCTAAAAATTCAAAGTGTTACTGGAAACGAACGCTTGAACCTAGAAGAGTGAAAATTGGGCAGCCAAGTGGGCCTTAGTGAACTGATCATTACCACCAAGTATCATCAAGATTTGGTGAAAAAATGTTTGCTGAGATTTCAGCAAACTAGTAGTTTTTTGGAAGCTTGGCAACCCCTTTCAAACGAAAGTGTTTTCGCCAGTCTCTGCATGGGGTACTTCAAGAGGAAACAAACCATAGAGATAGAACTTAGAACTACTTCATTTTGTCAAGTTTCACGGAGCTAGCACAAACACGTGTTTGATTTAGAGTTTCGAGACATCTATCTATATAGCAGAAAACAGAGTGAAACCTAAAAATTCAAACTGTTACTGGAAACGAACGCTTGAACCTAGAAGAGTGAAAGTTGGGCAGCCAAGTGGGCTTAGTGAACTGATCATTACCACAAAGTATCATCAAGATTTGGTGAAAAAATGTTTGCTGAGATTTCAGCAAACTAGTAGTTTTTTGGAAGCTTGGCAACCCCTTTCAAACGAAAGTGTTTTTCGCCAGTCTCTGCATGGGGTACTTCAAGAGGAAACAAACCATAGAGATAGAACTTAGAACTACTTCATTTGCTCAAGTTTCAAGGAGCTAGCACAAACCGTGTTTGATTTAGAGTTTCAAACACATCTATCTATATAGCAGAAAACAGAGTGAAACCTAAAAATTCAAAGTGTACTGGAAACGAACGCTTGAACCTAGAAGAGTGAAAATTGGGCAGCCAAGTGGGCTTAGTGAACTGATCATTACCACCAAGTATCATCAAGATTTGGTGAAAAAATTTTTGCTGAGATTTCAGCAAACTAGTAGTTTTTTGGAAACTTGGCAACCCCTTTCAAACGAAAGTGTTTTTCGCCAGTCTCTGCATGGGGTACTTCAAGAGGAAACAAAACCATAGAGATAGAACTTACAACTACTTCATTTGGTCAAGTTTCAAGGAGCTAGCACAAACCGTGTTTGATTTAGAATTCCAAACACAGCTATCTATGTAGGAGAAAACAGAGTGAAACCTAAAAATTCAAACTGTTACTGGAACGAATGCTTCAACATAGAAGAATAAAAATTGGGCAGCCAAGTGGGATTAGTGAACTGATCATTACCACCAAGTATCATCAAGATTGGTGAAAAAATGTTTGCTGAGATTTCAGCAAACTAGTAGTTTTTGGAAGCTTGGCAACCCCTTTCAAACGAAAGTGTTTTTCGCCAGTCTCTGCATGGGGTACTTCAAGAGGAAACAAACCATAGAGATAGAACTTACAACTACTTCATTTTGTCAAGTTCAAGGAGCTAGCACAAACCGTGTTTGATTTAGAGTTTCAAAGACATCTATCTATATAGCAGAAAACAGAGTGAAACCTAAAATTTTCAAAGTGTTACTGGGAAACGAACGCTTGAACCTAGAAGAGTAAAAATTGGGCAGCCAAGTGGGCTTAGTGAACTGATCATTACCACCAAGTATCATCAAGTTTTGGTGAAAAAATGTTTACTGAGATTTCAGCAAACTAGTAGTTTTTTGGAAGCTTGGCAACCCTTTCAAACGAAAGTGTTTTTCGCCAGTCTCTGCATGGGGTACTTCAAGAGGAAACAAACCATAGAGATAGAACTAGAACTACTTCATTTGGTCAAGTTTCAAGGAGCTAGCACAAACCGTGTTTGATTTAGAGTTTCAAACACATCTATCTATATAGCAGAAAACAGAGTGAAACCTAAAAATTCAAAGTGTTACTGGAAACGAACGCTTGAACCTAGAAGAGTGAAAATTGGGCAGCCAAGTGGGCTTAGTGAACTGATCATTACCACCAAGTATCATCAAGATTTGGTGAAAAAATGTTTGCTGAGATTTCAGCAAACTAGTAGTTTTTGGACACTTGGCAACCCCTTTCAAACGAAAGTGTTCTTCGCCAGTCTCTGCATGGGGTACTTCCAAGAGGAAAACAAACCATAGAGATAGACTTAGAACTACTTCATTTGGTCAAGTTTCAAGGAGCTAGCACAAACCGTGTTTGATTTAGAATTCCAAACACAGCTATCTATGTAGGAGAAAACAGAGTGAAACCCTAAAAATTCAAACTGTTACTGGAAACGAACGCTTGGAACCTAGAAGAAGTGAATGTTGGGCAGCCAAGTGAGATTAGTGAACTGATCATTACCACCAAGTATCATCAAGATTTGGTGAAAAAATGTTTGCTGAGATTTCAGCAAACTAGTAGTTTTTTGGAAGCTTGGCAACCCCTTTCAAACGAAAGTGTTTTTCGCCAGTCTCTGCATGGGGTACTTCAAGAGGAAACAAACCATAGAGATAGAACTTACAACTACTTCATTTGGTCAAGTTTCAAGGAGCTAGCACAAACCGTGTTTGATTTAGAATTCCAAACACAGCTATCTATGTAGGAGAAAACAGAGTGAAACCTAAAAATTCAAACTGTTACTGGAAACGAATGCTTCAACATAGAAGAATAAAAATTGGGCAGCCAAGTGGGATTAGTGAACTGATCATTACCACCAAGTATCATCAAGATTTGGTGAAAAAATGTTTGCTGAGATTTCAGCAAACTAGTAGTTTTTTGGAAGCTTGGCAACCCCTTTCAAACGAAAGTGTTTTTCGCCAGTCTCTGCATGGGGTACTTCAAGAGGAAACAAACCATAGAGATAGAACTTACAACTACTTCATTTTGTCAAGTTTCAAGGAGCTAGCACAAACCGTGTTTGATTTAGAGTTTCAAACACATCTATCTATATAGCAGAAAACAGAGTGAAACCTAAAAATTCAAAGTGTTACTGGAAACGAACGCTTGAACCTAGAAGAGTGAAAATTGGGCAGCCAAGTGGGCTTAGTGAACTGATCATTACCACCAAGTATCATCAAGATTTGGTGAAAAAATGTTTGCTGAGATTTCAGCAAACTAGTTAGTTTTGGAAACTTGGCAACCCCTTTCCAAACGAAAGTGTTCTTCGCCAGTCTCTGCATGGGGTACTTCAAGAGGAAACAAACCATAGAGATAGAACTTAGAACTACTTCATTTTGTCAAGTTCACGGAGCTACCACAACCGTGTTTGATTTAGAGTTTTCAAACACATCTATCTATATAACAGAAAACAGAGTGAAACCTAAAAATCAAACTGTTACTGGAAACGAACGCTTGAACCTAGAAGAGTGAAAGTTGGGCAGCCAAGTGAGATTAGTGAACTGATCATTACCACCAAGTATCATCAAGACTTTGGTGAAAAATGTTGCTGAGATTTCAGCAAACTAGTAGTTTTTGGAAGCTTGGCAACCCCTTTCAAACGAAAGTGTTTTTGCCAGTCTCTGCATGGGGTACTTCAGGAAACAAACATAGAAATAAGAACTAGAATACTTCATTTGTCAAGTTTCAAGAGCTGCACAACACCGTGTTTGATTTAAGGTTTCAAACACATCTATCTATTTAGCAGAAACAGAGGGAAACCTAAGAATACAAAGTGGTACTGGAAACGAACGCTTGAACCTAGAAGAGTGAAATTGGGCAGCCAGTGGTAGTGACTGATCATTACCACCAAGTATCATCAAGATTGGTGAAAATGTTTGCTGAGATTCAGCAATCTAGTAGTTTTTGGAAGCTTGGCAACCCCTTCAAACGAAGTGTTTTCGCCAGTCTCTGCATGGGGTACTTCAAGAGGAAACAAACCATAGAGTTTAGAACTTAGAACTACTTCATTTGTCAAGTTTCACGAGCTAGCACAAACCGTGTTTGATTAGAGTTTCGAGACATCTATCTATATAGCAGAAACAGAGTGAAACCTAAAAATTCAAACTGTTACTTGAAAGAACGCTTGAAACCTAGAAGAGTGAAATTTGGGCAGCCAAGTGGGCTTAGTGAACTGATCATTTACCACAAAGTATCATCAATATCCCTTAAATGTGAGATTCAGCAAACTATTAGTTTTTTGGAAGCTTGGCAACCCCTTTCAACGAAAGTGTTTTCGCCAGTCTCAGCATGGGGTACTTCAAGAGGAAACAAACCATAGAGATAGAACTTAGAACTACTCATTTGCTCAAGTTTCAAGGAGCTAGCCACAAACCGTGTTGATTTAGAGTTTCAAACACATCTATCTATATAGCAGAAAACAGAGTGAAACCTAAAATTCAAAGTGTTACTGGAAACGAACCGCTTGAACCTAGAAGAGTGAAATTGGGCAGCCAAGTGGGCATAGTGAACTGATCATTACCACCAAGTATCATCAAGATTTGGTGAAAAAATGTTTGCTGAGATTTCTGCAAACTAGTAGTTTTTTGGAAACTTGGCAAACCCCTTTCAAACGAAAGTGTTTTTCGCCAGTCTCTGCATGGGGTACTTCAAGAGGAAACAACCATAGAGATAGAACTTACAACTACCTCATTTGGTCAAGTTTCAAGGAGCTAAGCACAAACCGTGTTGATTTAGAATTCCAACACAGCTATCTATGTAGGAGAAAACAGAGTGAAACCTAAAAATTCAAACTGTTACTGGAAACGAATGCTTCAACCTAGAAGATAAAATTGGGGCACAAGTGGGATTAGTGAACTGATCATTACCACCAAGTATCATCAAGATTTGGTGAAAAAATGTTTGCTGAGATTTCAGCAAACATAGTAGTTTTTTGGAAGCTTGGCAACCCCTTTCAAACGAAAGTGTTTTTCGCCAGTCTCTGCATGGGGTACTTCAAGAGGAAACAAACCATAGAGATAGAACTTACAACTACTTCATTTGCTCAAGTTTCAAAGGAGCTAGCACAACCGTGTTGATTTAGAGTTTCAAAAGTACCATCTATCTATATATAGCAGAAAACAGAGTGAAAC